>NC_041225.1:28028647-28106421 GCF_002837175.3 Physeter macrocephalus
CTTGGTTTGATCCCTTGATCATTATGTAGTGTCCTTCCTTGTCTCTTGTAACATTCTTTATTTTAAAGTCTATTTTGTCTGACATGAGACTTGCTACTGCAGCTTTCTTTTAATTTCCATTTGCTTGGAATATCTTTGTCCATCCCCTCACTTTCAGTCCGTATGGGTCCCTAAGTCTGAAGTGGGTGTCTTGTAGACAGCATACATATGGGTCTTCTTTTTGTATCTGTTCATCAAGCCTGTGTCTTTTAGTTGGAGCATTTAATCCATTCATGTTTAAGGTAATTCGATATATATGTTCCTATTACCATTCTTAATTTTTATGGGTTTGTTTTTGTAGGTCCTTTTCTTCCCTGTGTTTCCCACTTAGGAAGTTCCCGTAGCATTTGTTATAGAGCTGGTTTGGTGGTGCTGAATTCTCTTAGCTTTTGCTTGTCTGTAAAGCTTTTGATTTCTCCATCAAATCTGAATGAGATCCTTGCTGTGTAGAGTAATCTTGGTTGTAGGTTCTTCCCTTTTATCACTTTAAATATATCATGCCACTCCCTTCTAGCTTGTAGAGTTTCTGCTGAGAAATCAGCTGTTAACCTTACAGGAGTTCCCTCATATGTTATTTGCTGTTTTTCCCTTGCTGCTTTCAATAATTTTTCTTTGTCTTTAATTTTTGTCAATTTGATTACTATGTATCTTGGTGTGTTTCTCCTTGAGGTTATCCTTCCTGGGACTCTCTGTGCTTCCTGGACTTGGGTTGCTATTTCCTTTCCCATGTTAGGGAAATTTTCGACTATAATCTCTTCAAATATTTTCTCTTGTCCTTTCTCTCTCTCTTCTCCTTCTGGGACCCCTATAATGCGAAAGTTGTTGCATTTAATGTTGTCCCAGAGGTCTGTTAGGCTGTCTTCATTTCTTTTCATTCTTTTTTCTTTATTCTGTTCTGCGGCAGTGAATTCCACCATTGTGTCTTCCAGGTCACTTATCCTTTCTTCTGCCTCATTTATTCTGCTACTGATTCCTTCTAGTGTGTATTTCATTTCAATTATTGTATTGTTCATCTTTGTTTGTTTGTTCTTTAATTCTTCTAAGTGTTTGTTCTTTAATTCTTCTAGGTCTTTGTTAAACATTTCTTGCATCTTCTCGATCTTTGCCTCCACTCTTTTTCTGAGGTCCTGGATCATCTTCACTCTCATTATTCTGAATTCCTTTTCTGGAAGTTTGCCTATCTCCACTTCATTTAGTTGTTTTTCTTGGGTTTTATCTTGTTCCTTCATCTGGTACAAAGTCCTGTGCTTTTTCCTTTTGTCTATCTTTCTGTGAGTGTGGTTTTCCTTCCACAGGCTGCAGAATTGTAGTTTTTCTTGCTTCTGCTCTCTGCCCTCTCTACAATTCTTTTTTTAAGCACTTGAAAAACATTGCCCACTTCCTTCTGGCTTCCATAATTTCTCAAGTAAAATCTGCTTTAATTTAAATTGCATTAACTCTTATAAGTAACATACTCTTCTTTACTCACTGTATTACAGATTTTTTCCTTTGCGCTTTAATTTTCAGGAGTTTGATTTTGATGTGACTTGACATGAATTTCTTTTGATTTATTCTTTCTGGTATTTGCTTAGCTTCCTGAATCTGTGGACTTGAACCCACTGTCAAATTTGCATACTTTTCAGTTATATTTCTCTGAACACTTTTCAAACCCTACACTCCTTCTCCTATCCTCTTGGACTCCAGCAACATGCATGCTAGATCTTTTAGTATCACACTACACAGCTCTGAGGCTCTGTTCATTTTCCCTTCCAGACTGATTTTTCTCTGTTGTTCAGATGGGCTGGTTTCTATTCTTCTAATCAGGTTCACTGATTGGCCTGCTATCATCTCAAATATGATGTTAAGTTCATCCAGTAAGCTTTTTATTTTATTTACTGCATTTTTCAATTCTAAAATTTCCGTTTAGTTTTTCTTTATATCTTCAATTTCTTTATTGAGACTAATTTTTCAGGCTGATTTTAAGTCCTTTCTGATAATTCCAACATCTGTCATGTTAGTGTTGACAGGTGTTGATTGTCTTTTCTCATTCAAGTTGAGATTTTCCTGTTTTGTGGTGCAATGAGTGATCTTCATTTATATCCTGGACATTTTAGGTATTATGTAATGAGACTCGATCTCATTTAAATCTTCTGCTTTTGCAGGTTTCCTGTGACACTGCAGTGTTAGGAGAAAGAGTTATGCTGCCTCAATACTGCCAGGTGGTGGTGGGGCTCCATGTCCCCACTCAGCCTCTGTTGCTACCTGGGTGGGCACCCCATTACTGCTCCCCAGATGGTCTCCACTGATATTATGGAGGGAGCTACTTAACTACCCAGTAAAGGTGAAAGTCCCACCTCCTCACTTAAGCTTCTCTGACAGTATCCCAGCAGGGAGAAGATGCCACATTACAGCCAGATGAGGGTTTCATTCTTATTTTTGTTGTTGTTGTTGTTGTTTTCGAATATCTCATGTGATTTATTGAATACTGTAGTGAAAGTGGAAAACAGAGCAGTTGTGTGGGTACAGAATGGTTGTAAGTGTATCGGTTGTTTACCTTGACGATTGTGTAGCTGACTGGGAGTTACCACTGCCCAGCATCCCGAGGGTATAGAGAGACTGACTATCATACCGCATATCACAAGCCTGGGGAAAGATTAAAATTCAAAATTCATAGTAGGTTTCTACAGAATGCTTATCAGTTTTGCACCATCAAAAAGTAAAGTCAAAAACTCATAAATCAGATTTTCCTAGGTGAGCTGGGGAGTGAACCTGGCATCTGGCCCTTCATCTGACACATCAGGGAAGAGGCACCGGAGACCGTCTGTGGTTCCCATGCACAGGAGCCTTATTCCTGGAGTAAAAATGGGCCGGGAGGAATGAGGATCATGAGAAGGATTAATGAGGTGCAGGAGATCTCCAGCCCAGATATCTGGAAAAAAATCGGAGCCCAGCCAAATCCATGAGCAGCAAAAACTCTGTGGAGCTGCAGAGGATGGCAGCCCTCACAGCCAAGGGCTGTAGCAACACTGGCTTTCAGAGTGATGAAGACTCTTTGAAAACTGGGACACATCAGGAAATGACAACTCACTAAGGAGTAGAGTTATGCAAAACAGAGAGCAAGCAAAGGCCAAACAGGGCAAAGAGCAAGTCACCACTGAGCAGGATTCTTCAAGAAAGGATGACGATGAGGAGGATGATCAAGAGACGCATCCAAAAGCGTGTCCGGCTCTGGTGATCGCGGCCTGTGGGCTGACCTTTCGCAGACCCCTTCCTCTTTTCGTGATCACAGTAGTTGCCATCTTCTTTGTGATCTGGGATTACTTCATGGCCAAATAGGAGTCGCAACTTGCTCAGTTCCTGCCTCCTGGCTAAAGGCTTCTGGACAGCCATTGGTTCTGGCTGAAGTGGGTGATTTGGGCCTGCCTAATCCTGGGAGTTATTTTCTGGCTGGTCTTTGACACCACCAAATTGGGCCAACAGCAGCTGGTATCCTTCAGCGGACTCATAATGTACATCATCCTGACATTTCTATTTTCCTAGCACCCAACCAAAGTTTACTGGAGGCCTGTCTTTTGGGGTATTGGGTTACAGTTTCTTCTTGGGCTTTTGATACTAAGGACAGAAGCTGGATTTATGGCTTTTGATTGGCTGAGGAAGCAAGTTCAGACATTCCTGGAGCGCACTGAATCTGGCCCCTCATCGGTCTTTGGTGAGAAATATAAAGACCACTTTTTTGCATTTAAGGTCCTGCCCATTTGTGGCTTTCTTCAGCACTGTGATGTCCATGTTGTACTACCTCGGACTGATGCAGTGGATTATTAAAAAGCATTCCTGTGTCCACATTGAAACAAGAAGAAAGGAGAGAGGATGCAACAGGAAGGCCCCGTTCTGAGGTGGGCACCGCAGTCTCTGGTCGGAAGGACCACTACAAATTGAGACCATCAACCATGTTTGTCTGAGAGGTTAGACGGGTAATGCTAGTGACTATGGGAACATCTCCTGTTGAATCTGCAGTTGCTTTTGGCAATATATTTGTTGGACAGACTGAGTCTCCACAGCTGGTCCGACCATATTTACCATACGTCACCGAGTCCTCGTTCTTATTTTTAAGTAGGTTCTTATTCTGTGTGGATGTTTTATGTGGATGAGCATTTGCCCAGGCAAGGGTGGGGAGAACAGAAAGTGTGTCCTCACTGTGACGAAGCTGGAGGGACAGGCAGGAGAGGACAAGGTCGGTTATAGAAGGAGGTCACAAGCAAGAGGATGAGGAAGGAAATCATTCAGCAAATACCACTCTTCGGCGTTCCGGGGATGCTTCTGCCCTAAGGCTGGGGTGCTACAGACAGACCAGGGCAGTCATCCGCACCCCTCCACCATCTGGTGAATTGATAAACCTGATTAGCAGAGGCACAGGCGCCAAGACAGAGTGGGAACAGAGCATACGCACGGCAGGTGTGGAGGGTGGGATGGAATATTTACCATGTGGCTTTGTGTCGGTCACACGTGGAAGGGTACAGTCGGGTGTACGCAAAAATAACTGGCCATAAATTGTTAAATATTATAATTGGTTACTAAAATAACTTAACTCCTCTCAGAAACAGGATGATGCATTATAATTCTTAACTGAAGAAATGGTAGACTGGGAATACACCCTTGCAATGTCCTCTGAGTGTATTTTCTGTGCCACAACAGAGTTTTTACATAAACATACATCAAATGTTATATAAAAACCAGTTTAGAAGGGCAAAAAAAAAACAAAAAGAAAAAGAAAACCAAGAATGGAAACAACCATCATGGGATGTGCAGGAAGCAATGAATTTATTTAAAGTGGATATTTACCTCTGAATACATAAATGCCTGGGGTATTTTCTCCATGTAAACTTGGGTTGTAATGAACAATTTGGGTGGAAAATAGGGTATACCTGTATCACACAATGACTGATAAAACATGTCTTTATGAAATTATCTCAGTGGTGTATTCTTCCGATTCCACTAGATTTGAAGAGCTATATGATTTAGGCAGAAATAGGTCATATAATTGTATTGGTTCCAACAATCATTGAAAGTGTTGCTTTGGCATAAGAAGGAAAAGATTTGAGCAGTTTCTTCTCTCTCTTGGTGTGGTTCTCCATCCTTCTGGCAACTGACACATCAGCAAAGAAAGTTTAATTGTGGATTTGCTTTGCTTTCCACATGGCATGCAAGACATTCCCTATATTCCTGATATTAACTGAGTCAAGGAAGCTTCCACTACATAACAGTTCCCTTAGTTAAGTGACTTTTTGGCTGCCATCCACTTTTAGGAGGTAGTAAAAATTATTAAGAAATCAGGCTTTTTGGCCAGGAATCTACACGTTTCAAAAAAGTAATTTAAGAAAGAGATTGAGAAAAGGTAATTCCAGGTTTTCTTTAGTACAGTAAAACTCACCTCTTTTAAAATCACCTTCTGAAAACTTAAGTTCAGAGTGATGATGCAGATGCAGTAAAAACCCAAGATTCAATCCTGTTCTTAATCCCCAAGAACACTGGAGAGTTTAACTTGAAAAAAATAAATTCATTAAAATAAAAAGAAGGTAGAAAGTATTTTTTTTGGTACTTCAAATTGAGACTTTATTAGCTAATTTCTATAAATAAGAGTAATTTATTTCTCCATTCTTCTATTACATTGAAATTTTACTGGTATTGTGGATATAATGTGATATTCTTAAGTTCAGCTAAATTTTATGAGTCTTGTCCTTGTTGGCAAAATTTGACAGTAAAGTAGTGGGTTCGGGAATATAATTTTGAAGGGTATACACTTACGATTTATGAAAAAAACAGTTTTGGGGGGTGTTATACCTCATGTATACTTGCATATAAAAACTCATATACATCAATTATACGCAAAGCCCATTATTTTTAGGCACTTTCACTTGTAAATTAGAATTACAAAACTATCTATTACAAAAGGGACATAAAAAAATAGGACCTTAGCTTCAGAAATAGTCATCATTAAAAACAGTGTATTTTAAAAACAATTATATCAAATTTAACGTCAAACTTTAATTTCTTCTCCTTGATCATTCTTCCCAGACTGCCTCAGTTTTTAGAGATCGTTCCTCTCCTCAAATTCATGAATTAACCACACATTGAATCACTTTGGAGTATCTCTCTCTCATCCTGCGCTCTTATTTGTTGTTTGCCTTCTGAAAACTTAAGTTCAGAGTGATGATGCAGATGCAGTAAAAACCCAAGATTCAATCCTGTTCTTAATCCCCAAGAACACTGGAGAGTTTAACTTGAAAAAAATAAATTCATTAAAATAAAAAGAAGGTAGAAAGTATTTTTTTTGGTACTTCAAATTGAGACTTTATTAGCTAATTTCTATAAATAAGAGTAATTTATTTCTCCATTCTTCTATTACATTGAAATTTTACTGGTATTGTGGATATAATGTGATATTCTTAAGTTCAGCTAAATTTTATGAGTCTTGTCCTTGTTGGCAAAATTTGACAGTAAAGTAGTGGGTTCGGGAATATAATTTTGAAGGGTATACACTTACGATTTATGAAAAAAACAGTTTTGGGGGGTGTTATACCTCATGTATACTTGCATATAAAAACTCATATACATCAATTATACGCAAAGCCCATTATTTTTAGGCACTTTCACTTGTAAATTAGAATTACAAAAATATCTATTACAAAAGGGACATAAAAAAATAGGACCTTAGCTTCAGAAATAGTCATCATTAAAAACAGTGTATTTTAAAAACAATTATATCAAATTTAAAGTCAAACTTTAATTTCTTCTCCTTCATCATTCTTCCCAGACTGCCTCAGTTTTTAGAGATCGTTCCTCTCCTCAAATTCATGAATTAACCACACATTGAATCACTTTGGAGTATCTCTCATCCTGCGCTCTTATTTGTTGTTTGGTTTGCAATGTTATTTTTTAGTGTTTATGTCCCTTTAACCATTGTCTACCTTTATATTCCTCAGAACCCCTGACACTGTTTAATGAGTGTTATTGACATAAAATCCAGAATTACTCGCAATTTTTTTGTGCCTTCAACATGCCTACTTATTTAAAGTCTATGAAAGCTGTGTTATATTAGTTTTTTGCTTTCTGGGACTTAAGGAGAAATCGCTTCCTAATTGGCTGGTGCCCGGAGCATGACTCTGTCTCTCATCTGCAGAGTGGACAGATCTTCTGTGGATGGGCAGTCTCATCACTTACCCGTCAGAGCCTTTGTCATTGGGAACCTAATTCCTTCACCTTAACCTTGGCTTCACTATGCATAAATGTGAGTGGTTTGGCTCACAGCCAGGGGTTCCAAGCCAATTCAAATATTTGGGGTAACATTACAGGCTACTGTGGTCCAAGAGATGCTCAGCACCATATGGACATGCAGTAAATGTCAAATTATAATGATGAAAACAAAGTACATGTTTTTATGTAATTGAACTTTCTAGTTAAGTCAAAATTTTGATACCTAATCAAAACTCTTTGTAAAATTTACCCTTGTAATAGCACTGAATTGAACATAATTGGATTTTTGTTTGAGGACTGAGGCTCTTAAGGGCTTCAGGTCCCAATCAAATAATATTCCATCCAGAGTAGATACTGAAGTGAACTTGTTTTCTTGTGATTTATCTTTTTTTGTTAATACTGTAGGGGATATATTTCAATTGAAGGTCATCTTCATTTAGGTTCAGCTTAATTAAGATTGAGGGGTCATACCACCTACAACAACATTTCTTTTTGCTTCTCTTTTTAAAATTTTGTGCTGTAGAAATCATGTTTTTCATGTCACAATCATCAAAAAGCTTTGCAAACAAATTAACTGAAGTAATACATGTCAAGGATGCATCATAACCAACACGAAGAGATACATCTCCGCCTTGGTACGTGTCACGACTATACTTTAAACCATAGTTTTCCTAATTTGAACATTATTGAAACTTTTTAAAAACTAAATGGATTTTATGTGAGGAAATAATAATACATGCAAATGACTTTAGAAAATAAAATACAGAACATAGAAAATGCCCTTTCTGAAAGCATTGCCCTCTGACACTCCCAATAAGGTAAGTTTGAATTGCATTTCTAAATGCCACATATAGAGAAGATTCCAGAAACACAAAGGTAATTTGCTTCACTGCTTGGAACTTTAAAATTCAAAACTTCTGACAAACATGAGACTGCCTGGAAGTATAGTTTGAAAAAGGGATATAAAAATATACTATTGGGAGGTAATTATTCGTGAGTCTGGTATTTCTGCACATCTTCTAAGCAAAGGTTCAAGAATATTCTCACAACAGATAGCCTTGGAAAGATAAAAATAGCATCTCCCTCCAGAGAGATTTAGAAATATCTCTGCCCAGAGACATTCCAAGGCAATAAATCTAGAGACGTCTCCTTCCCTCCCCAGGGAAGCCCTGGTAGGAAAGAAAATCTCTCCCTGGAGACGGGAGGGGCAGGTTTGTCAGCAGTCCCCAAAAGTTGAGGGTCTCCAAATCACAAAATTCCTCAGCTGTGACACAGTTTCTACCTGGACCACCTCTGCATCACCCCAGGAGGACTTGGAGGCCACGAGGAAACAACGTGAAGAGGAAGTTCCTGTGGTCCATGTAGGTCCTCTGTTTCTTGGTCAGCCACGTCTGTGGATGTGTGGTTAGCCAACCCAGAAGCCCTGCTTCTTAGGGCCTGCCCCACCCCATGGGCATATACCCAGTACATCTTCAGGGAAAGAGGTCATAAATATTTTCAGAATATTCCTGCAGAATATTGCAGAAATTCTTGCAACTTTCTTATTTAGCTGTGCATTAAATTTTTCATATGCTTATGAAATCAGAAAATACCTTGTTTTGAAACAGATGAAAATAGGCATCCAGTGCCTATTTTAATCTCCAAAATCCGTAGAATATCTCATATGTCAAGCATTTCCTTCAAGACGTACTCTAAAATGCAGTTTGAAAGTTCCCTGTGTTTCGAGGAGTCCTGGACCACCTCACTGGCTGAATGAAAGGAGAGACGTAGGGTGGGAGGTGTGAAGTGTTGCTAAATGGTCCGTGCTCAGCAGTAGGGATGTGGTCACAGCAGTCGAACTGCTCCTGGATTGGTTGACACTCATTGTGATGAGCAGGGGAGAGTGTGCTTTTTGTCAGCTCTCCATATTTGCAGATCACCAGTCCCAACACACCCATCCTCCTTGGAATCTCATGCACACATTCTAAGCATTAGTATGTGGATGTCTTAAAATGGAACGAGGCAGCAAGTTTGGAAGAGCTCCCGCACCCACTGATGGTACCAAGATGCTGGCTGGTGTCCCCACGTCAGAGGGAAGCTGGTAAAAGTGAATTCCAAGTTACTCTATTACTAGAAAGGCAGTGCCTCACACACTGCACCTTTTGGTTTCCTTTTATTCTACTTTAATTAGGAATAAACTCTAACCACTATGCAGCTAGAGTTTTATTCATTTGGCTGTAGCCACAGGCATAAAAATAAACAAGGATAGTAGAGGAAGAGGACGGTGCCTTGAGCAGTGAGACGTCTTAAAACGATTTTGTGTAACATAGCAGACTTCCCATAACTTGAATATGCTGCTTCCCAGGGAAGCCATATTTAGGCAAACTCACCAGTTCTCTCTTTTCCTGATAGCCGACACGTTATAGCTGGCATTTTTAAGGTGCTATGTGCTGTGATGTGTTGGTGTCAGCTTTTCCTTATTCCTCTGTTCCGTGCAGCAGAACAGCAGTATTTTAATAACTCAATTTCTGATATTCAGAGCTTAGACATAGGCTCCAATTTGCACATTTTTAGACTTATTTCTGGCTTCATGAATACTGGACAGTTCGTGAACATTTCACAAAAGTTGCAAGTTGATTTCTCCACTTCACACCCCAACTTTCACATTTGCCTGTGCAGTTAAGGTGACTGGAAGTGATTTTCGACTGAAGAAAAATGCTGTCAATCGAGTTTGCCATAAGCAACAGTTTTTTCTTTAAAGGTGTTCTGAAACAGGTAATTGGATTGAAATTTTATTTTCTTTTCAAAAAGCAAAGCATATTGATCTGTAAAAGGCTATATTTTATTTAAAACACGTTCTTTAAAATCAGCCCAGTTGGTGCTGTCTTATTGTAAAGAGATAATTGAGCTCTTGGGAATTGCAAACCCAGAGACGTGGTCTATTAGGGGACATTTGGAAATTGTATACTTTTCCTGGAAAGGACAGTATTTCTGAAATCCTCCAGGACTCCCTGTGGCTCTTCCTGGTAGCAATCTTCTTGATTAAGAAGGTTCCTAGATGGTTGAAACGTCTAGCAAGAGCATGAAAAGAAAGAGGCTCAGCTCAGTACCTTAGTGGAGTCACTCGTTAATTCAGAAGTGACCATGGTTCTGCTCTAAGGCTGCAGGTCTCTGGCTACAAGCCCCTCAGGTGAACTTCCCCCTCGGCTTCTGTCTCCCATGTGGTGAATCCTGAATTAAGATTTAACAAGTTACTCTGCACTTTGTCCTCTCTGTGTGAAGACTCGGTTGCATTAAATGACTACTTAATAATTTCTAAAGCTAAGAACTCAGCACAAATGATTAAGAAAAAAATAAGTCCTCCTTCACAAAGAGGAGGACGAAAGAAATGTAGAAGAACGTCTAGACATAAACCCACCTAATATATAGAATTTAAAATTTGTAGGACCTTTTTTAATTTTTATTTATTTATTTATTTATTTTGCTGTGTGCGGGCCTCCCTCTGTTGCGGCCTCTCCCGTTGCGGAGCACAGGCTAAGGACGCGCAGGCACAGCGGCCACGGCTCACGGGCCCAGCCGCTCCGCGGCACGTGGGATCCTCCCGGACCGGGGCACGAACCCGCGTCCCCTGCATCGGCAGGCGGACGCGCAACCACTACGCCACCAGGGAAGCCCTGTAGGACCTTTTTTTAAACAGCAGGGTAGGGAGAGGGAATTCACTTAAGAGGCTTGCATCAAACATGGACAGGGGAAGACCCACAGACACAGAAAACAGACTTACGGTTATCAAAGAGAAAATGCAGGGGAAGGGAAAATGTGGGAAGGGGTAAATTGGGTGTATGGGATTAATAGATGCACACTCCTACATGTACAATAAATAACAAGGTCCTATTGTATAGCAGAGGGAACTATATTCAATATCCTGTAATAAACCATAATGGAAAAGAATCTGAAAAAGAATATATATATATGTGTATATATATATATATATATATATATATATATATATAACTGAATCACTTTTCTATACAGCAGAAAATAATATAACATTGCAAATCAAAAATACTTCAATAAAAATAAAAATATAAGAAAAACTGTGATCTTGGAGCCTCTGTCGGAGACCAAGGCGCCCTGTTCTTCCCCAGCGCCAACCCAGAGGGCTTATTGTTGCCTGGTTACCAGTCAGCCACGCCCTAGAGCCACTGCCGACACCCACCCTGTCAGCTGAAGGGGCTTCATGGCCTCGGCCCTCTGAGCATGTCCTGAGTGTGTTCTTACTCTGTTTTCAGCCAAGCTGGCTCTAGTGATGACCCACTGCTGCTCTCAGCGGGACTAGGCCTCAGGTGGCCCGAGGTTCTAGCTCTACAATAGACTAAATACTTCTTTTCTTCTTTCAAACGGATATCCTTGGCTTGTCTAGAATTGCCAAAAGGGTAAGAAATCATCCATCAGTAAAGTATAATGGAAAAGAGGCTCATGAGTCTGGTTCATTTGGGTTTAAATTGTGTCTCTAACATATTTACCAGTTGTGAAACTTTAGGCAAATAACTTACTTTAGCTGAGGCTTAATTTCAATGATTATGGTGTATGTTTTATAATCCCTCCCGCCCCCAATATTACACACACTAGATATTTTGGACAGCTAGAATTTGATCGGAGAGGTACACGTTGTCTGGCTTGTTGGCTGCCGGCCACCATCTCTGTTCCAGACCATGGAGAGCAGAGGCCTCCATAAGGCATCCATTGTTTAAAAATATTTATTGATGTAAGTAAAGATTACCATACTAACTGAAGTAAGTCAGAAAGTGAAAGACAAATATCATATGATATCACTTATATGTGGAATCTAAAATAGAACACAAATGAACCTGTCTGTGAGAAAGAAACAGGATCATGGGCACAGAGAACAGGCTGATGGTTGCCAAGGGGGAGGGGGTTGGGGGAGGGATGGAGTGGGAGTTTGGGACCAGCAGATGCAAACTAGTAGATACAGGATGGATCAACAACAAGGTCCTGTTGTAGAGCACAGGCAACTATATTCAATATCCTGTGATAAACCATAATGGAAAAGAATATAAAAAATAATATATAGATGTATAACAAGCACTTTTCTGTAGAGCAGTAATTAACACCACATTGTAAATCAACTATACTTCAATTTAAAAAAAGTTATTGAGCACCTGCTGTGTGAAGCGTCCTGAACACTGTTCTCAGTTCTAGGATAGAACAAAGTTCAAAGAAAATCAAAATCCTTGCTTTTGTGGTGCTTCTGTTCTAGAGGGAGAGGCAACCAACAGAAATACAGTCTGCTCACCTGCGTCTCCCCACCCCCTGCAATCGTGGTCATCAGGACTCTGTCCTGTCTTTGGGCAGCAGCCACTGGTTCCGCACTCCTGAGGAATCCTTCGCCTATGGGCTTACATCGGCACATGCGAAGTCTACAAAGTGCCCCTTTAAAAAGATTCATGTAGATGTATTTTCGATGGGCTCATGGGGGGAGATGAGCTCAGTGTGCTCCTAGCCCACCATCTCCATCTCCTCCCCTATCTTTTATGTTGCACTTTTTACCATGCATCATCACGCATCTCTTGTTTCCCAGCAAGAGGTGGTATTGTGCCAGCTGGATATTGAATACATAGGAGAATATCAGAGAATCCCAAAGCAATGGTTTTGAAAAGCTAATGTAATTGATTGCCTTTATCTGATGATCACAACTAGGATTCTGGAGTTTGGTCCAGGGGTCCAAGAAGGACATGGCTGGATTTTCTGCAAATTTCTGTCTTTCCACCTTGGTCACCTTATGGGTACAGCCATATGCAGCATTGTGCTTGCTTCCAGTCCAAAAGAAGGGGAATAGATGAAAAAGAACTCGCCAGTTGAGTCAGCCTGTATCCAGTGGGATTTCTCGGAAGCCTCAGCCAGGGACTGTCCTCTAGGTGAGGGGCAAGAACCGTATGGAGGGACCACGTCTCCCTGACTCTTTGTCAGCTTTAAGATGGACATATAGCCACCCCAATAAAATTCATCTTCTGTTAGTTAGGAAGGAAGCAAAAGTGGATACAGAGTAGACTAGCAGCCGCCTCCGATACAGGCAGAAATAAAGAAACCACCCCAGTTTTCTTCGTGCCATCGTAATGTTTCGTAGTAATAAATTTAGCATTTACATAGCACTTTAAACATTTTCAAGTGATTTTATATCTGTTTCTATAGCTTTATATTTGTTTGCTACACTTTTCTACAAATCACTGGAAATATTTGTCACTTCCTACAACCACAAAAACTGGAAAGTTCATTCAGATGATTAATGATGTGGTTTTATGTATTCCTCCTTGTTATCTACATAATTTCTTTAACCCAGTTTCCTTCTGATAGCTTTTCCATTGCTAGACTCGATATTAATTTGACAAAATTTGTCAAAACTTTTACAAATGCCATAAATCCTATTAGGAATTCATTATTCAAGGTACAGAATAGAATGCGTTTTACAGAGCTTTTAACAGAGTCAGTGAGCCTGAGGCAATTGCTTCAGTTTTTGCTCTAAATAGGGGGCCACGCACAGTGCTATTACCTTGACTTCCTACCACTGCCGGCAACTGGCTGACACAATTTATTGCCAAATGGAAAAGTATTTGTCATGGAAAATGTGTACTAAATGAAAAAGAATGAAAGCACCTTTTCTTCTTGATTTCTTTAGAATGAAAATCTCTAGGCGATATCTGAGTACGTTTTTTAAATTTTCTTCTTTCTGTCCTCTTTTCTCTGTCTCTTTGCTTAATCAGCATTTGACAGTTGCAAGAAAAATCTGAACATTGATTCTCAGATGGTACCTTTCTGTGAGGAACCACCCTCCTCCACCTGGGTCACTGAGGTACTTCCCACCACCTAGAGTCTGTGTACCTTAGTCTCTCTAGATTCTGATCTGCTTGCCCTCAGGAATTGGAGATATAAATTTTTCTAATAATACTCTTCCTGACTTTTGGGATTTGAGTGATCTCAATAAATAATGCCCCTCCTTCCCTCTATATTGTGGAATGAATTAGACAGTTAAAAAGCCAGGTAGCTGGAATTCAGTTGTCAGCTTCCTGCCTGGGGGATCTGGCTTGGAGGATGTCCATTCTACGGGCAGCCACACTGGGCTTGCATGCCATGCCAGCCCCTGAGTGTTGTCTGCACCCACAGGAACCCAGTGAAGCATGGTGTTCTACAAAGACCTGCTGGAGGAACAGTCTCTGACAGGGCTTCTCACTGACTCACCAGGCAGACAAGTTACTATCAGATGATTTCCTCAGTTTTGAACCCATTTGCTTATTCAACGCTAAAAATAATCATGCACCCCCTCAGACATTTTAGGTTGACATCAAAAAATTTTTCATCATATTTTCAAATAGCTATAAAACATGTAATTTCTGGCATATTGGAACCAGTGACAGTGTAATAATAAAATTGATACAAAACTCTTTTAAATGCATGAACTCTGAATGACCTCTCAATGTAGTGACTATGCTCACCATAATCCATTAAAAAATACATGATTGAGGGGTTCCCTGGTGGCGCAGTGGTTGAGAGTCCGCCTGCCGAAGCAGGGGACACGGGTTCATGCCCCGGTCCAAGAAGATCCCACATGCCGCGGAGCGGCTGGGCCCGTGAGCCGTGGCCGCTGAGCTTGCGCGTCCGGAGCCTGTGCTCCGCAACGGGAGAGGCCACAACAGTGAGAGGCCCGCGTACCGCAAAAAAAAAGAAAAAACAAAAACATGATCGATTATGTGATTGAGGGTACAGTGAAGTGTAAGGCATATTCACGTCTAAGTATTCTCATACGTGTATATGTGTGTGTGAATAAGTGTACCAACAAGTTCTACTTTAGCACTGGGGAATTTTTTAAAATTAATTAATTAATTAATTTTATTTTTGGTTGCATTTGGTCTTTGCTGCTGTGCGCAGGCTTTCTCTAGTTGTGGTGAGCGGGGGCTACTCTTCACTGTGGTGGGCGGGCTTCTCATTGCTGTGGCTTCTCTTGTTGCCGAGCACGGGCTCTAGGAACGTGGACTTCAGTAGCTGTGGCACCAGGGCTCAGTAGTTGTGGCTCACGGGCTCTAGAGCACAGGCTCAGTAGTTGTGGTGCACAGGCTTATTTGCTCCGCGGCATGTGGGATCTTTCCGGACCAGGGCTTGAACCCGTGTCCCCTGCATGGGCAGGCAGATTCTTAAGCACTGTGCCACCAGGGAAGTCCCTACCATTGGGGAAATTTAAATAATTTTTTTTCCCTTGACTTCAAATTTCTATTTCACTTCTACAGAATTTCAAGCTAAGTTATGTTTATGTTTTAAAATTATCAATTACCACATCACACACACATTTCCAGATATAGAAATTTTTAAAAAGTTATTTCCTGTGACCATGAGTAACAATATTTATCTTTGGACCTAAGTTTTCATTAATTTATCATTAATACACAGTTGATCAAAATATAAATACATTAGAACTTTGATAAGTAGATAACAAAATGGAAATTTTTATTGGAAAACCATCTCTGGATGAGAGGGATGGAACTTTTTGTCAATTGGTTTTATATATCCAGGGAAAAAAATGACTTTCTGTTACAATTAGTCATGGTTCACATAAACTCTATTCAACATTTTTTGATTTTTATAGATTTGAGACCCTTTTGAGCTTGTACACAGAGTTGTGAAGAGTTTGTAATAGTGATGTTGCTCTTTTTTCAGAAATTTTAAAGATTATGGGACATATTGTGTTATCATTAGAATTTATTGTTGATGATGTAAATAAATTGACAACTGCATTAGATTCTCTATTAATTTTATTGAAAGCAAAGAAAGAAAACTGGCTGTGACTTGGTGAAAAGATGTATTAGCCCTTCATAAAAGTGTTTACTTTTTCAAAATTTGAAAAGTATACCAAAATTTTTTTTTCCAAAATTTAATCAAACAACTACTACTTTTTGTTATTATTGTTATATAGTCACCTTATCTAATCCAAAATATTATGAAGGAGTTGCGAATGTTAGAATACTGACCTGGTATTTTGGTAGTGATGGTCTCAACTTTTGCACTGCTCTTGTAGCCCAGCCCTGGGACGACCACCTCCTGTATACTGACCCGAGTTCGGCAATTGACTTGCTTTGGCCAGCTGAACAATAGTAAATGTGACACTAGGGAGACTTGAAATGTGCTTCACCTGTAGGCCTGCTCTCATCAGAACTCCAGGAAGACCAACTTCCCTGTGGTTGAAGCTTAGACTGGCCTGCTGGGTGCTGAAATTCATGGCCCACTCATACCCAGTGTGTGTTCTGGCAGCCAACAGAACAGCTCCCAGAAAGGAGAGCACTCCCCAGAGCCCAGCCAGCACCAGCCAGCTGGACAGATGTATCAGCAAGTGCAGGTAAGGTAAGCCTGTCCTGGTGTTACCCAACTCAGGTAAGGCTGCTTGTCATTCAAGAATCCAATACTGAGAGACAAGTGTTGGTAAAAGGAAAGATGGCTTTATTGAGGAAGTTGGCAGTCTTGGGGAGAAGGTGGACTCAATTTTGGAGAGAAGCCAGACTCATGTCCCAAAGAACAAACTCCCAAGTTTCCAGGTTTTGTTCAGAGATTGTATAGGGAAAAGAGGAAGAGGTTACATGTTGGGGAGAGGGTTGCAGGGTGTGTGATCAGTTCATGGACATTCTTCTGATTGGTTGGTGGTGATGTAATCAGGAGTCAACATCATCAGCCTTCTGGTTCCAACCCGCCTGGGGTCTACATGCTGGTGGTCACCATACAGTTAACTTCTTCCACCTGGTGGTGGTGGGGTTTCAGTATCCGCAAAACAGCTCAAAGTATATGTATCAGAATATTATCTGTAGCCCTTGAGGAGGAACTAAATGTCCTTGACTTTGTGTAATGGCTAAACTATCATTATTTTGTCTTGTGTGACTGTTTTCCATTGTTTCTGCATTTTCTCACTTCTCTGATTAAACATTCTTTGGAACTCAGGGAAGGCCTGGGAGGCTAAAGTTTTTCTACAAACAAGAGGCAGGGGGAGGACATTGTGGAGGAGTGTGTCCAGGGAAGGCCCCATAGGGTCCTGCTCAGTTACACTGGCTCAGGTCAGCAGAACCATCCAGTTGGATTGGTTTGTCACACAAAACAAACTGTAACTGATAAAAGTGTTAATTTCAACATATTTTGGTGGATACAGTGCTTTTTCACGACATGTTATCATGTGCTGTTTATATCATATCAGCTACTTCAGTTAGATGTCTCCATCTTTCACAGAACCTTTCAGTCAAGTTTGTTTTCATTTCCATATCAATCAGCAAGATGACTTTTATTTTCCAAAAATAAAAGTTCAATTCCCACTTTTCAATGAAAGAAAATGTCTCAGGACACATTACCATTATCAGGCACGGGTTGGAAAGCTGTATCTCTTCATGGAACTGATCACCCCACTGTCCTGCTGATAAACCAGCCTTCAATGCCTTCTCTTGTCTTCATCTCATTCTCTAGAAAGAGAATTAATTAGGTTAAATTCTTGCAAAACCATAAGCTTGTAAAATTGCACATGTAAAAAACATTTTGTGTGCTGTCAATTTCTATCCCATTTAAAATTGTTTTGAACCTACTGAGGGATAGATACAACATTCTCATCAACGCCCCTGCATCTCATGGTTATTACCTGCACTGTTTTTCTTCAAAAGCATCTATCAAAGCTCTAGTTTTGATCTCGGAAATATATCAACTGCAGGAGATGTCTTCATCTTGTCTTCATAATCATTCACCGTATTCTGAAGACCACCACTGATAGAAAATCTATTCCCCTCAAATAAGAAAACCTCTCCCAGTAGCTTATACACAATCACAACGTAGAGGACACTGTTCAGTACAACAGTAGCGGTCATTATCAGTATTAATGGTTTAAATCCTGCTTCAGCTGTTCACTAAGTATCTAAACTTCACACGTCATATTAACCTCTCTGAATGTCTTCACTCATAGTATCATAATAAAAACCCTGCAGGATAGAGTGATAAAGCTGAGAATTTTTGTTAGATGTCATAGGTGAGAAGTAAAAAAAAAAAAAAGGTGTGTGTGTGTGTGTGTGTGTGTGTACCACATGTGTTGTTGGGTATCTACCAGGCCCTAAAAATGTTAGTACACTTACTTCTTTTTGATGTAAGCGTGATGTGATGTTTCTCTTAGAACGTGAAATCTGATGATTTTCAGCTATTTTTTCCTGCACTGTTTATCTTCATATTGCACAGGATGAATGAGAAAAAAATTTTTAATAAATTTATTTATTTGGCTGTGTTGGGTCTTCATTGTCATGATCGGGCTTTCTCTTGTTGCAGCGAGGGGGGGCTGCTCTTTATTGCGGTGCACAGGCTTCTCATTGCGGTGGCTTCTCTTGTTGTGGAGCACAGGCTCTAGGCGCACGGGGTTCAGTAGTTGTGGCTCGTGGGCTCTAGAGCACAGGCTCAGTAGTTGTGGCGCATGGGCTTAGTTGCTCCACGGCACGTGGGCTCTTCCTAGACCAGGGCTTGAACTCGTGTGCCCTGAATTGGCAGGCAGATTCTTAACCACTGCGCCACCAGGGAAGTCCCAAATGAGAAAATTTGAACACACATTTTCCATTAAAATAAAATTTTCAACTCCTGAAAAACTATTATTTTTTTTAGTGGAGGTACATTGAACAATACAGTACGAGTATTGGATGGGGGAGGTTGTGAGGGGTGTGTGTGTGTGTGTGTGTGTGTGTGTGTGTGTGTGTGTGTGTAAGAAACAAAACGACTTAACATCTAGACCTCCTTTCAGGGTTGTTAAATGTCGTTTTCTCTTGTCAGACCTGATATTTGAAACATGGAGAGCACACCCACATGGTTTCCAGCAATCTTGCCAGGCTGTGAATATACACAGAATTGATTTCAGCTGCTATCTGCTTCTCTAGCTAGAAGTGACTGGGACAGATGTGTGTCCATGTTCAGGGTTCAGTCCTCTGCTGGGACCCCACAGTCAGCCAGGTCTTAGGAAGTTCTCATGCTCTGTGCAAAGCAGAGACCCCCAAGGTCCAGGAGCCAAGGAGCACATGGCAGGAGTGAGATGAACATTTTGATAAAATAGTGATTCTTGTGCTTTTTATGAGTGGGACCAGTGATTGGGCCACTCCACTTTAGAATGGTATAAAGTAGCACTTAAATCTGCTATTCTTTTTTTTAAATTTTTTTGGCTGCACCACATGGCATGCCGGATCTAGTTCCTGACCGGGGATGGAATCCGGCCCCCTGCAGTGGAAGTGCAGAGTCCTATCCACTGGACTGCCAGGGAAATCCCATCTGCTATTCCTTTTAAATAAGAAGGGGCTAACTTTAATTCCAGAATGGAATCCCATAAGTCATTTCTGCTGTATGTAGGAAAAGAATACCAGAGTACAAGTCATTTCCAGTTATCTGTAGGTCTTGTCCATCTTATGCAGGAAGCTTCTAGAAAAGCGCTGCCCAGTCCAGCTTTCTGCAATGGGGGAAACGTTCTCTACCTGTGTTGTCCTGTACAGTAGTCACTGACCATGTGTGGCTACAGAGCACTTGAAATGTGGCTAGTGTGATTGAGGAACCACATTTTAATTTTTATTTAACTGTAGTTACAAATATAAATTCAAATAGCTACATATGGTTAAAGTCTATCATGCTGGAGACACAGTTCTAGAAGGTGATCCCTCCCCATCACTCACATCCAGTGCGAAGTGTTGGCTGTGACACAGTGAATACACGCTATGTTTCCCTCACACGTGCCTTTGTTTATCCTCTGAAAACTAGGTCTTCGTATAGAAGTGGCTTTATTTGATTTTTTGATTTATGCAAAGACCATTTATTTTCAATTTCTGACAATTCCTCAGGCATTCTTGTATATTATGACAAGGTAACATGGTAAAAAATCCATAGCATAAAGGCAGAGTAATTTTATTTGAATTTATTTACATTAGA
The DNA here is from genome assembly GCF_002837175.3 of Physeter macrocephalus. Lineage (NCBI taxonomy): Eukaryota > Metazoa > Chordata > Mammalia > Artiodactyla > Physeteridae > Physeter > Physeter macrocephalus. Next base: position 28,048,871 of record NC_041225.1, read on the forward strand.
AATCAGATTGAAAATTAACTAGCTGACCTTTTATATTTATTTCATTTCAAATTATGATTTGATGTTTTATCTGTAAATGTTTCTGTTTTTTATCAACAAACGGGTCATCAGAAAGATTTGTAGATGGATCCAAAGTCATCAAGTTTTTTGTTTTTAGTTCTCTCTCTAGCTCTCTGGCCAACCTCTTTTTAAAACTAAAATGAAAACTTACTTAATTTCTCCTGACCTGACCTCTCTCCTGGCAGGCAAGAAAAAGCAGAGAGGGAGAGGGCACCATAGGAATCGTGGCTGTGTCTTCATGTACTGTCTGTTATAAAAGCAGGAATAAATTACATGAGGGCAACACGCTTTTATTATCATGTTAAAAACCCAAATGGATAATGCTAGGTTGCTATACAGTCAAGGATCACTCTCTGTCTCATTTTTAACACAGACATTTGGCTTTTAATAATGTGTTACTGGGAGGAAACATGAATGCCATTTGTGTAATTCTTTGTTCTGGCTGAGGAATAACTGATATTATCTAATGAATATGCAAATAACTCAAGGCTCCTTATTAATTGTGTCTAACCATCTGTTCCTGTAAAGAGCACTTGAATATCTCACATATGGATGTATGCAGAGAACTGGTCAAGAAACTGGAGCAGTTAATCTATATATTTTAACGAATCTGTGCTTTTATTACCATCAATAAATGAGGCAGTTTCCCTAAACTGAAATTAATTGTTCAAATGAGGTTATTTGAGGTTGATATTTCAACAGGAAAATGTTAAGAAGAAAACAGTGGTTTAAATGACCTAATCCATGAGTTTGAGTATCCTAAGATTTTCAATAGAACCTGATTTATGTGGTTCGAATCCACCCAATTCAATTCTGAAGTAGACTTGTACTGCTCATGTATATGCATAAATGTGACACACACACATTGAATCAGAAAACTTACAACATGGGTTATTTCAACATGGGTATCTTATAAAAGGTAAACGATAGCTTTGATTTTTTTTTTAATGGCAGATGAGATAAAGTAGAAATCAAATGCTAGCTGTTAAGAACTTCTATACTGAAATTTTAAACAATAAAAGTGAATTGGAAACAAGTTTACTTCTATTTTTACCACACTTCTTCTCAAACTGAAAATTCTTATGGTGGTTGATGGTTTTTCATAAATTATGTTGCCCAGTCCAAGCTGACTGCATGGCTATCATCATTCACTGCAGTATTTTTAATCTTTTGTCCACAGGGTGAACAATAAGCCAACTGTTTCTCTTTACGTACATCTTTGTGCAAAGCCACATGTTTTCTATCTCTGTAGATGATAGCTCTTCATAAATCCAATGTGATTTGATTGTATACACGTATCTGCTGTTCACTTCTGTTTAAACGAATGAGCACTTTGACATGTTCCTATCTCAAGTAAAAATTCTTCTTCATGTAAGTGAACAAATCACTGGACTTATGATTTGTGTTAGAAAACAACATAAAGTGTATGAATTCGATGAGATTTCTTCTCTGCTGAATACAACATTGGCCATACTCTAGATTCAGGAACAAACTAGTCACTTTTAAGATTTGAAAGTAAGATATTTTCTTAATATCTAACTGAAAACTTTTGCTTTGGGGTATTCTTTCAGGAATATGTAATAAAATCATAGAATTATGATAGATTTATCACTACCGAATTAATCTAATAATTATAAAGATAACACACAGCCCCAGCCCCACACGCTATGGCTCATCATTACCACGTTTGTTTTCTACTATGCAAACTTAGTACAGGTAGGTAAATAATAGCCCTGTGTAACACCCAAAATTGTGATATTAAACTTCTAGACGTCACAAATTTCTTATTGGTAGAATCAAAATGTGATGTTTGTCATAGCCCATCCTAGTATGGTTAAAGAGCCAGTGGAAAGTATGTAAATTACCTTTGAAAAATTAACATTTTCATAACCGTGAAGGGTGGTATCTTTTAAATCACTTACAAATATGTAGTAAATGTTTGTCCTAATGTTGAATGCTCACTTTAACCAATCTATGGCACAAATGTGTTTTCTCTACAAAATAACCTGACACAAAGTCACTACTGATGATTCTACTTACCCTGTTTTTCCAGCTTTACTGAAGTATATAATTGACAAATAAATTACTTACTCTATGCAACATCTTGGGACCAGAAAGAATAGAAAAATTGCTTCAAATATGACCCAGTTTTCCTTTTACTTTTCTACTGCTACATTGGGCTTTTATTACTTGTATAAAAGTAAAAATTTTCTCTACATATAGTACCACTAAGCGCTCCAGAAATGTGTAAGATTATTTCCTTTAGAATACACTGTATTGGTCAAATTTTTATGCTAACTAGTCATGACAGTCTTGCAACATCTCTTATTTTTCCAGAAATATCAAAGTTGGGCAGTAGATGATGGTGATGTTTATGGTCCCATTGCTTCACCGATATTCCATTTCTGTTAGGCTCTTAAAGTTTCCGTATTGTTCCGTTAGTTAATACAGAGACAAATTCAGTTCTTTATTACTTTCTTGTTAATGACTCCCATTACACCAATTCTTTTGGCTTCTCGATTATAATAAGAAATTGCTTTTTTTGAAAGTTGTTTTAGATAGTCACTGTATTTTCCATTATTGAATTTATCCAAATAGTATTATAAATGTTGGCCATTACGTCTTTACAAGTCCCTGATGTGCTCTGTCTTTTTACTAATTCCGCTATCTCCGTTCATGATCTTGTTACCTCTTGCCAGTAAGTTCTTCTGCGATGCTTTCCTACTGTACATGTCTCTGTGTCTCTATTCTTTACCCTTTTAGGTCTCTCCTTAACAGTACAAACCCTTTTTCGGTAAATCAATATTATTCTTATGCATTTTTATCTTTAAAATCTTCCACAAATTCCCATTATATGCAAACTTTTGCAGCTTGGTATTTGGTGTCTTTCGGCCCATGACTCCCACCTCCCCAAGAAAAGAGGAGGCGTCCTTCGGATCCATAGTCATTCTGTGCCTCTGTGTGTGCGTGTGTGTGTGTGCGTGTGTGCGTGTGTGTGTAACTTCTCTTCCACATTGTCCCCCTCCCTCCCTGCAGTTTGAGGTAATAGTAATATGTGAATCTTTTGTACACTTCAAAGTTCTTTTATTTGACTCGTAGTTGAGCTCTTTGTTTCCTGTGTGCTTATGAGTCCCTGAAAGTCACGAATGATGACTCCCTTAGGTGTGGTCCGGCACAAAATAGGAGCTGGGAGAACTTTTAAAAATTGAATTAACTGCCCACTGTTTGTATAATTACAGAAAGTAAAGGAATAAATAATAGTTTTTCAGTCCTTCAATTGTAACTTCTATTTGCACATTGGTACATTTTCTATTCAGAAGTATAAATGAAAATATCACCTTTCAACTGCAGTACATGGTCTTTTCAAGAACATATATATATATGTGTGTGTGTATATATATATATATACACACACACATATATATATATGACTGAATCACTTTGCTGTATACCTGAAACTAACAACATTGTAAGTCAACTCTACTTCACTTGAAAAGAAGGAAAGTCATCCAGGCAGGTCACTAAAACGCTCCAAACATCCGTTGGAGAGAGGTCGCCGTGTGCCAGGACCCGGGCATTAGCACTCTGATCCGGATCGTAGGCTCCGTAGCAAGTGCTTCTCACTCCTGAGGTCTTGTCCTCACAGCCACACCACAAAGTAGACTTATTACTCCTGTTTTGCAAGGAAGGATTTTGAAGCTCGTAGAAGTTGAGTGGATTCCAAAAAGCTATCGAGGCTGTAGGTAAAATGGCAGAAGGTCTATTTTGCTTGTGCTGCTTGTGGTTCTTTCTTGGCTGCTGAGGGCCCCCTGTTGGGAATTATCCAAATGCTGAGACTCAGGGCGTGGGTTTGCGGGCTCCTCGGAGGTCCCTGCTAGGACCTCTGGGCTGCCTCGTTCTCTGATTTAGGCGATGTCTGACCTGGCCAACCGCTTGCAAATCCCCATCAGTCCCTGCCCCTGTCTGGAGTCCCCTCACCTTGGAAGGCATCCCTCCTGGAAATGTTTCCTTCAGTGCTACTAACATGCGGCTCTTCCACGGTGTGGACTCGGCCTCGGGAAGCTCATACATCCTGGTCCTCCAAGCCGCAGACTGTTCTCGCTGCTCCTTTCTGTCTGCACGTCGACAGCGTGGGCCGTTCCAGCAAGACACTCGGTTTACGCTTTGTTAAATGAAGAGCAGGCACCCATCTTTGTGTCCCCAAACTTCCCGGCACTGACGTCAAGCTCTCCCAAGAACTCTGGTCTATAGCCCTGGGCGTGACTATAGATGTCTACGGCTCTGACAAGGCTTTATGTTACTAGAAGCCATCACTTAACATCTAGGGGTCTCAGTTTACTCAGCTTTAAAATGGGGAAAATAATAAAATCTACTTCATAAAGTTGGGAAGACAGTCAGTCAAGAACATGGTAAACATTTAAAATGTATTATTATTATCATTACTATTATTATTTGTGTGTGGTCTCTTCAGTTTTCCGCATTTGGATTAAAGGAGCAAACACCTCCTTCTCTTCCCCCCTGCAATATAACGTCCTCAATTCCTATACATTTTCTTCAAATAAACTTCTCCAGTGTAACAGTAGAATTCACTCCATGACCTAAAGTCTGCAGTATCATGTTTGCTAGTTCAGTGGGGCTACCATCTACCATGTCCTCTGGGATAGTATACACATGAGGCGCCATGACCCATCATTCTCAGCTCTGCTGCCTTAGCTGAAATACAAAACACTGGGAAAGATTCCTCTCACATTGTTTTTTTTTTTTGTTTTTTTTGTTTTTTTTTTGCGGTACGCGGGCCTCTCCCGTTTTGGGGCACAGGCTCCGGACGCGCAGGCTCAGTGGCCATGGCTTATGGGCCCAGCTGCTCCGCGGCATGCGGGATCTTCCCGGACCGGGGCACGAACCCATGTCCCCTGCATCGGCAGGCGGACTCTCAACCACTGCGCCACCAGGGAAGCCCTCTCACATTGTTTTATAAGGAAAAACGTACTTCTCTGGCTTAGCCAGAGTGGTGGTGACACGGATTAGATGGACTCCGGCATCTGGGCAAACTGTCTAGCTGAGCTCTAATGGTCATAAAACACCCGACCTCTTCTTTTCTGGGTTACTGACTTTGCTTGAATTCATTTAAATCTGTACATTTATGGAAAACCAGGGGAATGAGACCCTTCTCTAAATAACTGATGCTCAACCAAGGTTCTCAAGGACAATTAGATGTCTGTAAAAATTTGCTATCTGCCAACAGAACACAATATCAGATCAAGTAATGGAAGGAGGGTGTTTAATCAGAAGGAAATTGTTAGATAAGTTAAAATGTGTTCTATTATTGAACGATATTAGAAAAATCATTCCAGGTAGTAGAGTAGGGAGAATAATGGCACCACACAGATATCTACATCCTAATCCCCGTGAATATGTTACCCTCCTATGTCTAAAGGGACTTTGCAGATGTGATGAAGATTACGGACCTTGAGATGTGGAGGTTGTCTGGATTATCCAAGTGAGTCTAATCTAATCACATGAGCTCCTTAAAAAGCCTTTCTTGGCTAAGGTTAGGGTCAGAAAGGGAAGGCGAGAGACTCAACACTGCTGGCTTTGAAGATGGAGGACGAGGGTCCGGAGCCCCGGAATATGGGTGGTCTTTAGGGGTAGGAAGCAAGTAGAAGGCTGCCCCCTAGAGCCTCCAGGATGCTGGACCTTGATTTTAGCCCAGTGAGACCCATGTGGGTCTGCTAATCGGCAGAATTATAGTAAATTTGTGTTGTGTTAAGAAGACAAGTTAGTGGTAATTTGTTGCAGCAACAATAGAAACAAATCCAACCTTTGATACCTGGAAGTGAGGTGCTGCCAGAACAAATACATAAATATGGGAAAGTGGCTTTGCCCGTGGATAGAGGCTGGAAAAAATTTGAAGACAATGATAGAAAACACCTAGACCGCCTTAACAGACTGCTAGTAGAAACATGGACTTAAATGATTTTGATGGAGAGGACTCTAAGAAGGAAGTGAGGGGCATGGTAGAGAAAACCTAAATTGTCATGAGTAGATGGTTGTTGTTACAGGTATGGAAATGTGTCCTGCAGTTTTGTGGAAAGCAGAACTTTTAAACGATGAAATCTGACATTTATCTGAGATGATTTTCAAGCAAAGTGTTGAAGGTGTGGTCTAGTTTTATTCTTGTGGCTTCTAGTTAAAATGTGAGAGGAAAGTGATAAACTGTGTGAATAAGTTTTTAACAAAATGGATCCAGGACTTGATGACTTGAGAAATTGTTAGCCTATTCACATTGCAAAGTATTCTAAAAAGGAGAGGGCAACTTGGCGAAAAAGCCCAGGGTGTGAATGTATCACTTTTGCTGATACCCCGGAAAGATCAAAAGGTCAAAGATGAAAATGGGGGAGGTCAGGGGCTCCTTGCAGAAGGGCACTGGATAACTTTTTAGCGCATCAGAACTGATCTGTATCTTGATTACGGTTGTCACATTACTATCTTCATTTGTTAAAATTCACAGAACAATATGCTAAAAATCATGCCACAATTTTTAAAAAGGAAAAAAATAACATTACAACAAACATATTGCAAAACAGGAATGTAAGTAGAGAAATTCTAGGCAAGACAAATTTAAACCTGCATCGTATTAGAGACCAAGGAACAGAGACAGTCCAAAAAAGAAATTTCGATGTGTCAGTGATAGATGATCACCAATCTTCACACATGCTACCTCCTGCCCCCAAGATGAAAAGTATGTATAAGTTTAGCCACTTTTGTTGATAAATTATTTCAAACTTGGATGAAACAGATATTCAAATGGTAGTTTAGATGTTACAGAATAAGAATGAACATGTCTGGAGCATTAAAATGGTGTGTTCTAAGTATCCCAGGCACTTTGTCATGCTTTAATTTTAGTCCTAACAGCAATCCTGCTAGGTAGGGATCCAGTAAAATTATAAACACCCTGCAGATGAAGAGAGGCTGTGTAACTTAACCAGGTTACACATCTAATAAGCGGACTGAAGAAAAAAATTGGAAAATAACTCCATTTTTTTCCTACAAAGAATACATAGCTTCTAAGAGGAAAATAGGGGAAAAAAGGTACAAAAAGGAAATGATAGACAAATTTCACTTATGAATAAAATCAGTATTCTTAAAACATTACCAAATATAATTCAAGAGCACACTTACAGAGACAATAACTAAGGACACTACATCTGTAAATCAGTCAGTTAAGAAAAGCTGAATGCTCATTTCAATACGTATTGAGAAAGATTTGTACAAAGTTTGATACTCATTGTTTATTTTATTAGTAAAAAGGAAGTATGCTTTTTTTGGTGTGATAGAACATATCTGTTTCAAGCTGATAGCCTATATTATACTTAATTGTAGTGCAAGCTAGACATGGCTGGTAAAGACAAACTCAAAATCAAGGTGCAGATGGTCACCACTGTTTTTTAATGTTGATCTGGAAACGTTGGCTGATTTGTTCAAATACATTAAAAATTCTTTACCCACTGATTCAACTGCTACACTTCCAGAAGGAAGTTTAGTCAAAGAAAATTATCCCAAATTTAGAAACAAAGCTTAGAGAGCATTCAGTGTTACATGCTCTTGTCCCTCTGATCCCAGGTCACTTTGCACATTGTATTCAAATGATTCTTGTGATATTGTCTCCCCACTGGCAACAAGCTCAAGAGGATGATAATTGTGTGTTTATTACCAGTAGTGAGTGGTCACATGTCACACCTTCCAGCTATATGTATTCAGTAGAATTATAAATGCTAAAGAGTGCAATATTATTTACAATTATGAAATACTGGGCACCACCAAATTATCCAAATATTGGAAATGCTAAATAAACTATGGTGCATCTACTTCTTGAAATATTAAGGACATTAAAATTACATTAAAGACAAAATGCTAGTTGATAAAAATATCATAGTAAGCAGGCATGTAATATGGTAATAACTGTGAAAACTGGCAGAAAATACATTGAACTGTGAACAGTGGTTGTGACTGTTTGTTGTAATATGGGCAGCTTATTTTTCCTAATTCTCTAATAAGCATGTTTGCATTTTTTAGAGGGGGAAAGAATAAGCGTTTAAAAATAAAAATAACAATTTATGTCTTTTTCCTATTTACTCTTTAAATACTGCATATGAAAAACACATCAAATAAATGGTCTCTATAATTAAAAAACAACATTTTTAGTATATGCGAATGTCTTAGACATGGATAATTTGCTGCATTAACTGAGAAGAATTTAACATATGGTGTAATTTTGTGCCATCAAAATAAAATATGAAATATTTTGTTTTCCATAATAAAGACCAGACTTCTGATTAGGTACATACATATAAGAAAAACAATGGTCATGAAAACATTAACTTATACAGTGAATAAAAGATATTCATGTGAAGATTTAAGAATAGAATAATTAGGTGGGTAACATTGTACTTAACTGTCCATGACTCTAGTTTTTATCTCAATATAATCTTGATCTTATTGGATCTAGAGAAAATGTAGGGGGTTTATTTTTTTTAATTTCATTTTTCATTGCTTTATGTTACTTTTTTTTTTTTTTGATTTATTTATTTACTTTTGGCTGCATTGGGTCCTTGTTGCTGCCCACAGGCTTTCTCTAGTTTAAGGGAGCTGGGGTTACTCTTCATTATGGTGCGCGGACTTCACATTGTGGTGGCTTCTCTTGCTTCGGAGCATGGGCTATAGGCGTGCGGGCTTCAGTAGTTGTGGCACATGGGTTCAGTAGTTGTGGCTCACAGGCTCTAGAGCGCAGGCCCAGTAGCTGTGGTGCATGGGCTTAGTTGTTCCGCGGCGTGTGGGATCTTCCCGGACCAGGGCTCGAACCCTGCATTGGCAGGCGGATTCTTAACCACTGCGCCACCAGGGAAGCCCACAGAGGGTTTATTCATAACTTAGGTTTTTAAGATACAGGACATGTATGTTTTATGGAATTATTTTCTGCAAGATTTCTTCAAGGTAGATTTCTACTTATGAAATTTCAAGGTCACCTGTGACTTTCATGAGAATTTAAGATGTGTTCCTCTAAGAAAGAATTTTGACCAAAAGACATTATGATACTTTAAAATCATCTTCCAAAAGGGTCTTCTTTGAAGAAAAAAATAGGATTTTCTTATGTTACCAACTCAAAATACTACTGCAAATACAGTGGTTATTTAATATTTGATACAGTAGCTTTTGAGAGTGAAAGCCCCAAAACCAACTATCTAGATAGATCTCATCTTGCAGAAACATTTTGGTTGTGTTAGTTTCTCTTTCCTCCTTGTAGTCTTCTTAAAAGTTCTGTCTTTGCAATGGGGATGCATTTTTGTAAGTTGAAGGGAAAGATGCAGTGTTTTCTCGAACAATAGCTAAGGCAATCAATTAAAATATAAAAATTAATAATGTGCATGGTATAAACTTATAGTTATTTGTCTTGTATGCCTCCTCCCCCTTTATTAAATTAATCCCTAAAATAAAAGGTCAGCTCTTCATCATTTTTTTACCCTGTTCCTGGAGCACCTACAGCCATGAGAACAAGCCAAATTTCAGTGTGGCAGAGCAGAAAGATCCAGGGAAGCTGGGTTCCTGCAGGATGGGGAGCTGCATATTGCCTCTGGATTTCAGACACCTGTACTATTTTCACATGAGAGAGAAATGGATTCCCATCTAATTTAATTAGTGGTAGAGAATTTGGTAGGAGGAAATAAATTGAACCTAAAATGTGACTGTTTGCATAGGGGGAAGGTAAAGTTTTGCTACTCATTATGTAATTGACTGAAAGCAAATAAATTGGAAACTTAACCAAATGTTGAGAAAAATCTACTTTACCGTATAAAAACCAAAGGCTGGTCTTTCACAGGAAACTGTAGTCCCTGGACCTATACGAATAGGACCCATGTTGCAGAGAAAGGGCACTTGCTCAGACCCCAGGCAGAACCAGGATCAGAGAGGAAGACGCTGGTGTCGTTCATCCAGGATGACAACCTTGGGCTTTAAGATGAGGTCAGCATGGGTGACCTGCTCTTCCCCCTCATTTCTATGGACGAGTGAGTACCAGTGTGTTCCATTCTCCTCTCTTCCAAGTGCGAGCGTTATCACGTTCCTTCTCCACCATGGTATGTTGGATGTACCGGGAGAAGATAATGCGCCTTAGGGTCTGTATCACAGAGTGCAAGGAGCTGCATCTGAGCTGAACCTCCCACAATGTGGTGAGCGTTCAAGCAACAATCTTTCCGTAAAAGAGGGTACATCAGAAATGTCCTAACAACTCTTCAAAGCGATTTTTCAGAAACTGAACAGTAAGGCTCACTTCACTTTTGGAGTGAAATATTTAATGACTCATTTGGAAATGGTATATTGGTAATATACTGTAATAATAGTAAAATAACCGGGCAAGCTCCTTGGCGTGCTGGCGAAGTATATGGCTATTAGCAGTAGCAAGAGCAGTGGTAAAAAGGACCACATGCTGAGAGTCAACTGTATACCTTGGATTTACGTAAACTATCGCTCAAGCTTATCCTATAAATGTCATCACCTCCCTTTTAGAGATGAGAACACTGAGGCTTAGGAAAGGTGAGATAAGCTGTCCAAGCTAATTTGGTTACTAAGGGACTTAAAAAAAAATCAGCTCCTATCTCCTTGGCTCTGAAGGCTCGGGACTGTGCACATAATTACAAAATCTTTTCACTTCTTAAAAATAGCAGTGTGAGAGACTTTAATCTTAGGTGGATCCAAATGTGTTTTGAAATGTCCAGAACAGGGAGGTGTTACATTTTCCCCAGCTATAACGGCACCAAACTGCCACTGTGTCTACGAGCGTGTTGAACCTTGGCTGGACGGAACCATATTTTCTCTGAGCGCTCATGTCTTACACATCTTACAGAATACTGAGTGCACACAGGTTATGCCTTTTTATGAGCTTATATTGTTTTGGAAAACACACAGACCTAGGTCATTAACTCCTAAAGCCTGTTTTAAAACACAGCTCCTCCTAACTGTGCAGAAAGAGGTAGCTGGTTAAATGAATTATGCATATTTTACAATGTGTAGCTGTTAAAAGGTACATCTCATGAGACTATTCAGTGACACTAAAACTCACAGTCAGTTGTAAGATGAAGCATTGAGGTAATTATATAGTAGGTGCATGATTTTCCTCTTTTTATTTAAAAGCATGTAAATAAACATGCAGATGAATAAACAGCAGAAAAGTGACTCAGGATGATAGAATTTATGTGATTTCTACTGATTTTTCTTCAGCTTGCTTCATCTTCTAAAATTTCTACTAATAATACTAAATTTACAATGAGGAAAATGTTATCTATTTATTATAATTACTTTTTGCTTTGGAAAAATAATACATGTTCTTTGAAAAATGTAAAATAATCGGAAAAAGTATCTAAAATCACATTACCTAGGAAAAACCTCTTTAACGTTTTGATGACCAAAACTCGAATCAGCTTCCTTTGCATAGTCTCTCCAATTTTTTATAAATGGGGTCATACGGTAATTGCTTTTTCTGTAACTCTTATTTTCACTCAGCAACAAACTGTGGAACTCTGTCAATAAAATAATTATATCATCATTTTTATTAGATCCTAAGGCGTATTATATGAATGTATTTTAATTTTCTTCACTAATCGCTTATTAATGAAAATTTGTTCCCAATTTTTCTTACTTACTAAACCATATTTATTAAATATTTTGCTTGTATATTAAAAATTATATTGCACACTTTACATTTAGAATTGTATAATTGTATGAAAAAAGGAGTACATACGTTATACTTTAACATAAAGTGTGTGAGGGTCCACATTACCCTACAGTCTGACTAGCACTTGGTGGTGATTCATTATTCTTTTAAAATACTCTTACATATTATTTTATTTTCCATCTTACTTTTTGCTCAAAAGTGAGATAGCCTATATAATCATATATATAACAGTTATATAGTTTTATATATATGTATATATATAGTTAGGAAAAAGGATATTCACATTTTTCCTTTCTTTTCCATGTCCAGTTTTGATACAAGGATTATGTTATAATGACATATGAGGGTAGCTTTCTATTCTTTTTAATGTTATGCAACAACTTATATAAATAAGAAGACTCTGTTTTTAAAATTTTTGATAGCTCTGGCCCATAAACCAATGTAGTACGTTTTATTTCTGGTGTCCATTGCTGTTCTGTAGGAACACTATCAGGTGTGGTATACAAATACTGTGTCTGACCGTGTTACTCTCCTACGTCACGTATATATATATTTTTAAAATTTCATCACGTCCTCACTGGGCCCTGTGATGAGTGGCTGTCAGCAGTGCTCACCATTCTGTCTGAGTCACACTCACCTGTGAAGGGAGGACAGAGAAGGAATGGGGGCTGGATTTTGTCAGGGAGGAAGTTAGGAGACGGTCTGAGTGGGAGTTACCATGATGACTGAGAAATGGAATATTTCCTGCCACGTCAGTAAACAAAGGATGTCCCAGTCCTCAGCGATTGCAGCCACCACGGTTGGTGAGCTGGTGAGCCCGGAGGGAACTCAGGAAGGAAACAAAGAATACCCGCCATCTAGCAGCCATGGCACTGCAGCCACTCCCTAAGGTGAGCCCTGAGGAAACTCAGGACCGGAAAGCAAGGGATATTGGCCCCAGATCGCTGAGGCGCACATCAAAGGAATGATCTCAGCAAGCCCAGACTCTTGCATCTTCCCATACACAGAAAAGTGCTAAATTCCTTAACTTGAGATTTCTAGTTTTCTTTAATTAACAGTAATCTTTTGATGTTCAGACTACCTGCCCTTCATTGCAAAACTCCATTAGATCCTTAGCATGTTAATCATCACTGTTTTAATTCCCAGTCTGATAATTCCAACATCCCTGCTCTGTCTGGTTCTTATGCTCTATCTCTTCAAACTGCTTTTGTCTTTCAGTATGCCTTACAACTTTTTCGTGCTAGCCAAACATGATGTACCAAGTAAGAGCGTCACCGAGTCCAGCCTCACTCTGCTGGCCGTGAGGGCTTCAAGCCCAGGAGGCCGAATCTCAAATTAAGGAATTTAGCATTTTTCTCGGTATGGGAAGATGCAAGCGTCTGGGCTCACTGAAAGCATATCTTTGATATGCACCACGGCTCTCTGCGGACTACATCCTGAGTTTCCTCAGGGCTCCTCGCGGCTCACCGTAGGGAGTGGCTGCAGTCTGATGGCTGCCGGATGGCAGGTATTCTTCTCCTTCCTGAGTTTCCTCGGGGCTCACCAGCTCCCATTGGAGGGCTGCAGTCGCTGATGACTGATCCTCTCCTCTTGGTCAGGAATTCGACCAATATTTGGGAGACATTTCAGGATCAAATTTTGTCCCACGGTGCTGGGAGGCTCATCCAGGTCAGGTGAAAATTCTTGATATGCCACTCCAGGTGCTAATTTTTGGATTAGGCCCTGTTGATAATGAAAGAATCTCTGGATCCTCTGTCTAATTATGATCCAGGTGACATTTTCCCTTGTTGCTTCTTCCCATACCTAGAATCACATTATTACAGTTATTTTATGTTATAAATGTGATCTATTTCTTTAAAATGTTTAGCCATAGAAGTTTTGTTGGAGGCCTGGTTACACATTGGGGATTGCAAGAGACAATAATCTTATGAAATAGACAGGATATAAGTAATGCAGCTAGTAACATTGACAGAGACATAGCGCAGCAGGGAGTCACAGAGCGCAAACAATTTGGAAACAAAGAACAAATTAGAACAAGGATTAGCATAAGATCAAGTGCACAGGAGACAACAAATTCTGGCAGGATCAGGTAGAGAGAAAAAGATAAATGTTTCATCTTTGCTTACAAAGGCATACTTTATCAACTTGTAGGTCCTAAAATAAGAGAAAGGTTTTTCCGAAAAACAAAGATTAAAGCCCCAAAGTCATAAAGTTATAAATCATATTTACCAGTTCATTCAGTCCCATGTAATTAATTCCCGTTGCTCTGGATGAAATAATCAGGTTTCCCATTAGTTTTGTCATTTGTTACCCAGTCCAGTGATATTATCTAAAGGCTCTCCGAAACTTACATTTGTTAAAAAGTGCCTTTTTATCAGCCTTCTTGAAAATCAGGACAAAACTTAAAATAGCATGGTTAAAAATGTGAGTACAATGCCATTAGCAGGAAACTCGGATATACCATTTTAGAATAACTAGTATTATGATTGCTAACATATCAGGACATATCAGATGTTAGGGATTCCGTATAAATTTTGGAATATCTGTATAAATGACATTTATCCATACACTGTAACCTAAGGTTCATCTCCAATCACTTGACAATGTTTTTGAAGTAATTTAACATACCAAATAAACTTAGTTTGATATCTCTCTCTGACAGGTCTCAGAGATGTTCTTTCTAAGTATCCCAGGGTCAGCTGGAGGCTAAAAATCTTTATTCAGATTTTGCTATTTGGGAATTTTGTTAAACATATCAAAAAGTTTTAAAACACAACAGGATCGTGGGTCACTGTGAAACAATACTTATTCGTTTAACCAAAGTCACAAAACAATGAAAAGAAAACAAATACGGATCACCAAAGGGCACAGAAACTCACATAGTCTGTTATCAAAAGAACTTCTAACAGAGAGATCAAATTCCAGTCTTGTATTAGCTTACTTAACAAAATCCACTTACTTAGTTAACTTCAATCTAAATTTAGTTAATCCTGACCATGTACAAAACTTTCTCAGTAAAATGTAATTCCATTCCTCATACCATCTTAACTGAAAACACACATTCTACCATACTGAAATGTTTTATTATTTTCAGTAGCTTTAATTATATATTTAAATTAGAATCCCCGACTCTTAAAAGCCTTGATTTCTAGTGACAACCAAGAGGCGAGTAACAGTTTCCAAAATCTGGAGAAACTATTTTAGATGATTTTTAGAACATAATTATCCTTATAGTTTACCTAAAAGCTCTTATCTCATTAATATTTACTTTAAAGATTCAACATCTCAAGTTATTTTTCTTGCTGACAAATTTGCAACAGATATAACAAGATATCATTTAACTTCTATAAACCTAGGTGCAGTGAAAGTACTATACTTGATGGCTCTAAAGACATGTCTAAATTAATTAGATCAACAAGCAAACATTAACACCAAGTATAAACCTAATACTAAATATTTCCCAATTCACATGAATCTGAAGCTCATTTAGCTTAATTTCTCTTGTATTTAGAATTTTGGGGGCCCACACCACATTATACTAGTATATCATGTCTTTCTTAGTCATAGGCTCGTGGCTATGTTTTGGGCATTTAACTAATATATGCTCCAAAGGACTCTCCCTCGGGACAGATGGAGTATCTTCCACTTTTTTAAGTCTGATAACACCAAAACACAACAGATGCAGACAATTTCCAGCACACAAGGCACAAACAAATTCTGGCATTGATGCGTACAAAACCAAGACAAAACCAAATGCAAGCGTCTGGGCTCACTGAAAGCATATCTTTGATATGCACCACGGCTCTCTGCGGACTACATCCTGAGTTTCCTCAGGGCTCCTCGCGGCTCACCGTAGGGAGTGGCTGCAGTCTGATGGCTGCCGGATGGCAGGTATTCTTCTCCTTCCTGAGTTTCCTCGGGGCTCACCAGCTCCCATTGGAGGGCTGCAGTCGCTGATGACTGATCCTCTCCTCTTGGTCAGGAATTCGACCAATATTTGGGAGACATTTCAGGATCAAATTTTGTCCCACGGTGCTGGGAGGCTCATCCAGGTCAGGTGAAAATTCTTGATATGCCACTCCAGGTGCTAATTTTTGGATTAGGCCCTGTTGATAATGAAAGAATCTCTGGATCCTCTGTCTAATTATGATCCAGGTGACATTTTCCCTTGTTGCTTCTTCCCATACCTAGAATCACATTATTACAGTTATTTTATGTTATAAATGTGATCTATTTCTTTAAAATGTTTAGCCATAGAAGTTTTGTTGGAGGCCTGGTTACACATTGGGGATTGCAAGAGACAATAATCTTATGAAATAGACAGGATATAAGTAATGCAGCTAGTAACACTGACAGAGACATAGCGCAGCAGGGAGTCACAGAGCGCAAACAATTTGGAAACAAAGAACAAATTAGAACAAGGATTAGCATAAGATCAAGTGCACAGGAGACAACAAATTCTGGCAGGATCAGGTAGAGAGAAAAAGATAAATGTTTCATCTTTGCTTACAAAGGCATACTTTATCAACTTGTAGGTCCTAAAATAAGAGAAAGGTTTTTCCGAAAAACAAAGATTAAAGCCCCAAAGTCATAAAGTTATAAATCATATTTACCAGTTCATTCAGTCCCATGTAATTAATTCCCGTTGCTCTGGATGAAATAATCAGGTTTCCCATTAGTTTTGTCATTTGTTACCCAGTCCAGTGATATTATCTAAAGGCTCTCCGAAACTTACATTTGTTAAAAAGTGCCTTTTTATCAGCCTTCTTGAAAATCAGGACAAAACTTAAAATAGCATGGTTAAAAATGTGAGTACAATGCCATTAGCAGGAAACTCGGATATACCATTTTAGAATAACTAGTATTATGATTGCTAACATATCAGGACATATCAGATGTTAGGGATTCCGTATAAATTTTGGAATATCTGTATAAATGACATTTATCCATACACTGTAACCTAAGGTTCATCTCCAATCACTTGACAATGTTTTTGAAGTAATTTAACATACCAAATAAACTTAGTTTGATATCTCTCTCTGACAGGTCTCAGAGATGTTCTTTCTAAGTATCCCAGGGTCAGCTGGAGGCTAAAAATCTTTATTCAGATTTTGCTATTTGGGAATTTTGTTAAACATATCAAAAAGTTTTAAAACACAACAGGATCGTGGGTCACTGTGAAACAATACTTATTCGTTTAACCAAAGTCACAAAACAATGAAAAGAAAACAAATACGGATCACCAAAGGGCACAGAAACTCACATAGTCTGTTATCAAAAGAACTTCTAACAGAGAGATCAAATTCCAGTCTTGTATTAGCTTACTTAACAAAATCCACTTACTTAGTTAACTTCAATCTAAATTTAGTTAATCCTGACCATGTACAAAACTTTCTCAGTAAAATGTAATTCCATTCCTCATACCATCTTAACTGAAAACACACATTCTACCATACTGAAATGTTTTATTATTTTCAGTAGCTTTAATTATATATTTAAATTAGAATCCCCGACTCTTAAAAGCCTTGATTTCTAGTGGCAACCAAGAGGCGAGTAACAGTTTCCAAAATCTGGAGAAACTATTTTAGATGATTTTTAGAACATAATTATCCTTATAGTTTACCTAAAAGCTCTTATCTCATTAATATTTACTTTAAAGATTCAACATCTCAAGTTATTTTTCTTGCTGACAAATTTGCAACAGATATAACAAGATATCATTTAACTTCTATAAACCTAGGTGCAGTGAAAGTACTATACTTGATGGCTCTAAAGACATGTCTAAATTAATTAGATCAACAAGCAAACATTAACACCAAGTATAAACCTAATACTAAATATTTCCCAATTCACATGAATCTGAAGCTCATTTAGCTTAATTTCTCTTGTATTTAGAATTTTTGGGGCCCACACCACATTATAATAGTATATCATGTCTTTCTTAGTCATAGGCTCGTGGCTATGTTTTGCGCATTTAACTAATATATGCTCCAAAGGACTCTCGCTCGGGACAGATGGAGTATCTTCCACTTTTATAAGTCTGATAACACCAAAACACAACAGATGCAGACAATTTCCAGCACACAAGGCACAAACAAATTCTGGCATTGATGCGTACAAAACCAAGACAAAACCAAGACCGAAACCAATGAACTCGTTCCTAGATCGGGTAGACTTACTCTACGAAACCAACGAACCTGATGCGTACAAAACCAAGACAAAACCAAGACCGAAACCAATGAACTCGTTCCTAGATCGGGTAGACTTAACCTACGAAACCAACGAACTAGTTCCCAGTGAACCAGTTCCCAGAATCAGCTCAAGTCCCACAATTCCCCTCTCCGACAGGGCACCCCAACCAGACTGGCTTGTCCCGTAAAGGAAAAGCCCAAACTGAGGGGGGAATATGTCTCCGGCGTGCACGCCGCAGTGCCTTACCCTCCCAAATCGGATCCAGTCCGTCTACCCGTAGCCCCAAATGGAACCGGAATGCCCCAGATTGAAGTTGGTCGGTTCCTTGCTTCAGCTGCCCGGCGCTGGGGTAGCCGGTGCCGCTTCAGGGACCTTTGAAGGGAAGCTCCCGAGCACAGGTGGTCCTGGCAGCTGCTAGGGCCTTGCCCCGACATTCCCGGGCCCGGGCCGGCTAGCCGCGAGCAGCAAGGCCCTTGGCTCTGTCTGAGCCAGATTTGCCACCGAGTCCAAGCTCGCTCTGCTCGCCGCACGACAGGCCAGTGAATCGGAGACGAGGTGCTGAGGCAGGGAACACGACTTTATTCGGAAAGCCGGCGGACCGAGGAGATGGCAGACCGGTGTCTCCGAAAAATCATCTTATTGGGGTCTGGATGCCAGTTTCTTTTACAGAATCAGAGAGGGCAGAGGTGGTGAGGAAGTAAAGTAAAAGGGCCATTTGTCTTGCAAAACACCTCCTGGAATGGCCAGCCCAGGGGAGGGCGTGTGTCCGTTTCTTCTTTCTTTCTTCACCATCCACAGGTGGACAGGGTCAGTTGGTCTCCCTGTGAGCTGAACAGCAGAGGGGCAGGGTTCCCCGAGGCAGGCCATTACGTATGATCATCATGACAAAAGCAACGAAAAGCAAAGGCTAAATTCAAAGAAACAGATCCAAAGCAGAGTCCGATTTAGCTCTTCCTGTCTCAAGAGGAACTGCTGTAAAGGGGCCTTTAGTAACACAGTGGTGAGATGGGACGGAGAAGCATTCTACGGTCCTGTGATTAGATTTCACTCTTTTAGTGAGACTTTGCCTCCGGGCTGTAAACTCACAAATGTTTTCTGTTTCTTTTCCCACCTCAGCTGGGACAGGATGGCTAGAGTGGCCTCAAGTCGACAATTTCCCTGCCCCGGGTCAGTTCGGCTCTGATAAGCCCCAGCAGATGAGGCTCCGGTTCACAGGTTTCCCCTTGAAGGCAACCTTGGGCTCTGGGGGGTTTCAGGGCGGCTCCTTTCCCGCTCCCCCTGCGGGAAGCGCAAGGAGGTTTTCGCTGATATTTACTCTGAGCCCCCGGAGGATCTGCCCGAGGTAAGTTTTACACTGTGACGTGGCCCCCAACGACTGGCTTCTCTTAAAGGTTTTGACTCAGGGTCGTTCAGACTGACCCTGCAGCAATTCCTCAGCTACAGGCTCCTTCCCTGGTGCTGGTTTCTGAGGAGTTTCTGCTGTGAGTTGCTCTGCTGAGCCTATCTCTCCGGTCCTCTGTCCTCACCAGTCGTATGGATCCCAGAGGAGTGGTTGATTTTTCCGTCTGTTCCGCTTTTTATTTTCTGTTAGGATAGAGTGGTGACTTCTAAGCTCCTCACATGCAGAAACAGAAGAAATTGAGCAAAACACTGATACAGTGATTCTTAGAATAAATCGTGCAGATCAAAGCGGAGACTTCTATGGCAACAGAGAGAGCCACCTCTCCTGTGGATACGGGTGTTGAGATAATAAGGTGGAGGCGGGTGGTGGATGGGCCTGGACGCCTTGTAAAATCAGTCTAGTGCGAAGATGGACCTCATATGGCGCAATATAATTTTAATCAGAATCTGTTAGTCTTGTTTGTCTCCTCTATGAAGAAAAAGTTCATTTTTAAAATGTACGAAAACTGAGGCAGACTGTTGTAATTTGCTGACATCACACAGCCTGTGAGGTGCAGACACATTTTTGACTTTTAACTGAGTGTTTTCCATTACGCTATTTTGTATCTCCTGGGATCTTTGATTTTAAAATTCTTGCTGGCACAGATATGCTTTTATATACTTTTCTTTCTGTCTTCCATATCACTTAACACTGTTGAGTGTTTCTGATAAATGCTTATTGAATTAGTGAATAAATGAGGAGTAACTTTCTTTCTTTAAGTTTGGGAACTCCAAACAGCAAGCTTTAATGCAGATAACCAAAGGGATTGCGAATATGATTAATGAAGATTTCTTATCTCAGAAAGGTAAATTTTGTATGTGAAGAAACTTCACACAAAGTTTGAAAATATTTTTTGGAAACGTACTGAGGAATCAGTGAGAGGAGAGGCAAATACAACAGCTGAATGTCGAGGCTTGGCTTTCCTGCTTCTTAGCTCTGCAACTTTGAGCATTTAAGTCACCACTTTGAACTCCAAATTCCTCATGTCGTCTTATATATCATCAGGTTTTTCTGATTATAACAGACAGTAGTGCGTGGGAGAGTATATCGTTAGCTCTAAATTTTCTATTAACATACGGTATAATAGCAACAATAATGCAAATTACAAACTACCAAAATTCCAGTGATAGAAATTATGATAGTAATTGTGATAGAAATTGTGGAGACTATTTCCTTTTAAAACAATGTATTTTATGAGAATTATGTATTGTGCTTGGTAAAGACTTATTAAATTTAAGATTTGCGTGATTTAATACTTACAAAGCAAGTATGAGTAATTTCCTATTTTTTTATTTCATTCTTTATCTGTGTCTGGTGGATTTATACAATTTTACGTTTTTATCTGGACATGTTCAAGGATATAATTTAGTCTGAAACACTCTAAATGGTTTTATTATCTGTGTACAATCTTGTAACTTTTACTTTAATACTAAAAAAAAAAAAAAAATGATACGAATGGTGCTACGATTCTAAAAGCTGCAGTCCTTGATGGTGGGACAGAGCCAGCCTTTACCGCATTAATTCCAGAAGCCTCCTGCCACCTCAGCTCTACTTTAAGACTCTCCTCAATGGAAGATTGCTGTCTATTTCTTTTCCCTGAAGAGGAGATAAGAACAAATGGATCATAAATTGCTGGAGACAAAATGGTTTATTTTTCAGACTGAAATGAATTGTGAAGAATCAGACATTTAAAGACGGAGCGTGTTGCCAGTCTCAGGTTGCTGGAAAGAGCAGGCGTCTTACAGAGGCTAAATAGGCATAATTACGTCTTCTACGTTTGGTAGAAGTTTTTGTCTCCATCTGTTGGGTTTGTAACTCTGAACAACGCCCCCGGCCCTCCCTGCAGTGAACGTGCTTGTCGATGTTTCCACAGCAATTCCACGTGCCCGTTTCCTGTCTTGGGCTCTGTGTTCTTGAGATAAAGCACAGAGCCTCACGAGGGCTTCATCTGCACAGCTCCCCACCGTCCTCACTACCACCTCCTGCCCAGCCTGACATGTCTGATCACACTTTTGCGAAGGGAAGAATCTTATCACTGGTAACATGGGCATTGCAACGAGGAAGAGCGGCGTCTGCAGAGCTGTAATGGTGAGTCTAAGAGTCTTCTCTGTGGCTGACTCACTATCGCTCCGGCCATGCCCAGGCCTGAGACCACGAGGTGGTATAAAAGCGGGACCTTGGTTCGGATGATTACTGTATGCTTGTGTCCTAGGCAGTCTGAGCTGCTATAACAAGAATACCATAGACTGGGCTTAAACAAGGAGTATTCATTTCTCACAGTTTCTGAAGGCTGAGTCTGAGATTAGGGTGCCAGCCTGGTTGGGTTCTGGTGAGAGTTCCTGGTTTCCTCACATGGTAGAGAGAGAGAGGGATAAAGCTCTCTCATGTCTTCTTACAAGGGCACTAATCTCATCACAAGGGCTCCACCCTCAGGACCTAATCACCTCCCAAAGATCCAGTCTCCAAATACCATCGCAATGGGATTAAGGGTTTTAGGATATGAACTTGGGGGCACACAAATGTTCAGTCCACAGCAGCTTGCCTTCCTTAATCCATTTAAGCCAACCCATAAAAACAATAACCAATAACATAGAGTGTTTCTGGCACTTTACCAGGTGCCTTACATACATTATTTAATCATAGAAACAGCTCTGTACATTAGTTATTCACATCATATGTGAGAGAAGGAAAGAGAAATTTTAGAAGAGAAGCTGATTCAGCTATAAGCTTATTATTGTAGACAAAACACCAATATAAAGTCTACTTAGGTAATATCTATTGTATGTATGCTTTTTATGGACCAGCAACTGCAGAAATAAAGGTTTTGCCTTTATTCAGAAACTGCATTTATTCTAAGTGCCAGGGGTTTAACGTAAGCACTTTTATTCCTTTTTAAACTTATTTAATAAATACATACATACAGTGGTGTTTAGGACACGGTTAACTCAATGCGTTCCCAAGGAACAAAAGAGCTGATTTGTTGCAGGTCTTGTTTCTGGCATCAAGTTCTCTGTTTGAATCTAGAATTTCTACATATCATTATAACACCTTACAAACCAGTCTAGGTTTGTCAGTTTCTTAAGGGCTGGAATGTATCCCAGAAATCTAGTTCACCTTTGAGTAGAAAATAAATAAAATGCTCATTACCACTGAGAATCAGTTATAGTCATTACCCCTGCAGAATGACAGTGACCTTGTCTTCAGGAAGAGAGCCAAAAGAGCCACGACTTTTCTTCCTTTAAGGAGAAAACCTCACGGTTGCTTTCTTGTTTCCTGTTGAAGGAAATAACAAAGCCGTGATTTACCTTAAATGAATGTCTTCTAACTTCAATTCAAACTTTAATGTCACCCAGAAACTACTGGATTCCCTAGTCCACTCAGTGTGTCACTCTTTGGATCTAGAAGATGGTTGCAACCTTCCTTCTCTCTCCTCCAACCTCGTACATGGCTTGTTCCATTCTCCGAGTCAGTGGATGATTTGCTCCTGAACTCCCTTCTAATGAGAACATAGAAGCACTAAGGAAAAAATGTCCACTGCAGTTTATACACAGCTGCCTGCAATGACTTTCTAACACTCCACATCCTGTCCTGTAACCGAGCCGTTATTTCTCCTCACAAAACCCCTCCTTTTGTGTAGTGGAATCTTCTTCTTTAGTCTATTCAAGGACATCACTCCAGCAACTGATTACTCTGCTCCCCGCTTCTTCTTTTTCTTTTTCCTCCTTTCCTGAATGACTCCTATGATTAAAAACATTGCTGTAATTTCTCCCAACTTAAGAATAAAATGGCAACTATAACAAAACAAAGCTCTCTTTGCATCCCTTCCAGCCATTACCCGTGTGGTTGCTCTCCTTCCCAGCAAAATCCATGGGGAGAAATACGTCCATGAATGGCCTCCTCATTGCTGATGCAATGATTAATTATGTTTATCTTACTTGATCAGCAGCATTTGGCAGAGCCGACCACACCTGATCCTGGTAATTTTTACTTTGATTCCTGGGCACCACTGGCTCCAGGTTTTCCAGTTGCCTCACTAGCAACTTCTGTCACTTATTTTATAGCTACAGTCTCTTTTCCTCTCTTCTCCTCAAGAAGGCTCAATGCTTAATTCTCTATACTCATTTTCCTTTACTTTTTAAAAGATTTATTTATTTATTTTCATTTTTGGCTGCGTCGGGTCTTAGTTGCGGCCCACGGGATCCTTGTTGAGGCACGTGGGATCTTTTGTTGTGCACACAGGCTCTTCGTTGCAGCACGTGGGCTCTGTAGTTGTGGTGCACGGGTTCCAGAGCATGTGGGCTCTGTAGTTTGTGGCACACAGGCTTTATTTTTAAAATTTATTTTATTTATTTTTGGCTGCGTTGGGTATTAGTTGCAGCAACGCGGGATCTTTCGTTGTGGCGCGCGGGCTCTTTGTTGTGGTGTGCTGACTTCTCTCTAGTTGTGGTGGTGGGTTTTCTCTTCTCTAGTTGTGGCGAGCAGGCTTCAGGGCGTGTGGGCTCTTTAGTTTGTGGCACACAGGCTCTAGTTGAGGCGCGCGAGCTCAGTAGTTGTGGTGTGGGCTTAGTTGCCCCGCAGCCTGTGAGATCTTAGTTCCCCAACCAGGGATTGAACCCGCATCCCCTGCGTTGTAAGGTGGATTCTTTACCACCTGACCACCAAGGAAGTCCCTGTACTCATTTTCTTAGTGAGTTATTTCATCTCACTTCTTTAAATGCCCTCTAATTCTGACTGTCCATACGTTGCTCTCAAGGGCGGACCTTTCCCCTGAAGTGAAGACTTATCTTCAGCTGCCTTCACAACTGTGCCGTCTGTGTAAAAGCCATCTCAAGATCACTTGGTCCCAAATTGGCTTATAATAGGATATTTTAGAAAGTGCCAGATAATGAACATAACCAGATTCAGCAATTTACTTTTCTAGAAGACAAAGGGACTGAGAGTCTTTTTTTTAGGGATTTGTATAGACTGCCTTTGTAAGGGCAACCAAGGGATGTAATTTTAATTATGATACATTAATCCAAATAGAATTAAATACTCATACATCCGTCTCAAAACCAGAGCTCAGTGATAGTTTTTTGCCCCTTTATTTCCAGAAGTCACTGCTTCTGCCGACAAGCTTACATTTCATTCAAATGTAAGTGGTTTAAGAATATCACATCTAAGCTGTCTTCATAATACCTCATCACCCTAAAGCAAATGGGCTAAAATGATAGCACAAACATCTAAGTGTACCCCAAAGCAAATTGTTGGTGGACAGAATGAGTTGCTCAACAAGTCCGCCCAAGCTCAGAATGTCACTGAAAGCTCAACATCAGAATTCTTTCTTGATGCATTAATAAGAGATGGATTCCTCCAACATGCCTGTACTCTTCCCACCCAGGAAGGAAGATTTTTAAAAAAAAATAAATGCCAAGCTTCATTCCATTAACAGGCTTGATGTGGCTTAGGTGGTGGCTTATTAGACAAAGAGGAAGATTCTCTGGGTGCTGTTCTCTTTGTACTAAAGGTCACTCACAAGAGAGTTGCCACCAGGGGCTGTGGAATAAAAATCAGGTGGACGCACTGTCCTTAGGATCCTGGAATCGGAGTCCCAGGAAGATTCCAGAGCACCTGGTGTACATTTCTGAAGAAATCATCACCACAAAGTAAAGAAAATAAAGAAGCTTCCTGCAATGATTATTTTTAATGTCTTCAAACAAACAATAAGACAGTCTTCTTTTTTTTTTTTTTTTTTTTGCGGTACGCGGGCCTCTCACTGTTGTGGCCTCTCCCGTTGCGGAGCACAGGCTCCGGACGCGCAGGCGCAGCGGCCACGGCTCACGGGCCCAGCCGCTCCGCGGCACGTGGGATCCTCCCGGACCGGGGCACGAACCCTCGTCCCCTGCATCGGCAGGCGGACTCTCAACCACTGCCCCACCAGGGAAGCCCAAGGCAGTCTTCTTTTAAATTGTAGATATCTAGGCCCCCAAACCAGAGATTGATTCTGTGGGTTTGAAGCAGTCCCAGTTCCCCAGGGATCTGAATTTTTAACAGGTGTTTAAAACAACACTCTTAAAATGACTGAACAAGAGTTTTACTTGTTTTGATTTTGTTGCTGCTGTTATTCTTAGGATTTTTATTCTTTTGCTCTAGCGTAATGTTTTATGCAAGAAAGAACTGTATTGATGAAGCCTTACTCATAACCTTTACTGTTGCAATGGATTAGAACTGACAACTAAATATTGTGAAATATCCAATTTAATGCTATGTATAATGCTGTGATGAATATGTTTCCATAGAAGTCTGTATGCACATAACTGATTGTGTGAAAAACTTAATCTAATTTATAATCACAGTCTGACATCCTTTCTTGCATTAAGCATTATCATTAAAATAAAAATTACCAAAATCGAAAGGAAGAGAATTCTACCTCACTGTTATCATTAGCCTTGTTTTTTTTCAACTGTGGGGTAAGATTGAACATTTAAAATGTTTTTCACCTAATTAGTTTTTTCCTTCTGTATCTTGTCTGTTCATATCTTTTGCCCATTTTTCTACTGGTTAATTTTTTTAAATTAAATTATAAGAACACTTTAGATACCTGCAACTTTTCCCTAGTTTGATTCCATGCTAATTTTGATTGTAATACTTATAATCCACAAATTAAAAAATTTTATGTAGCGAAATCTATTTATTTCTCCATGAATTATCTTATGTTTAGGAAATAGCTCTCCATCTGTGAATCAACTAAATATACACATACGTTTGCCTTGAACAGTTTCTGGTTTCATTTTTGAACTTTCATATATTACTAGTCTGAAAATACCTGGATTTGTTTGTTCTCTTTAATCTGCTCACCTTTTGGCCAACAATAAGTACATGCGTGTATGTAGCAAAATTACACACAAACCTACCACATCACTTCCTAGACCCATGGCTTTGGGAGCATGATCTATAAACTGTGAATGTCAGAATCCTGAGATGCTTCTTAAAATGAAACATTTCTGGTCCTATCTCAAAACTATGGAATTCAGAGTTTCATAGATGGGTCCTGGAAATCTATGTTTTCGGACATGCTGTATGTGACCTTTAGGTGCATTCAACATGCCAGCCTGTCCGTGTGGTCAGGTAGTGAGTGAATAGTGCTGTGTAATTGAAAAAGCTCTCTTGCTGAGATGAACCCTCACCACCCTTTGCCACCAATAACCAAGGAACTACAGAAAAGTATATGATCTATATGATTGTTTAAAACATGGACTATGTTTTCCTTACACTTGGGGTTTTGTCTCAGACTGGTGTTGATTTATGCTAATTTTAATATCATTTTTCTCCCTTTTGTTCTTATAATATTTAGATGTTTGTTTCTAGCATTACATTAATCATGCTGGCTTACTGGAATAATATAAAGTCCAATATTCCTTAGAAAAGTTTAACCATAATTATGGACACCAATGAAAAATGTTATTACTACTGAATTGACATTAAGTTTAAGTAGACTATAAGGCATACCATATGCTCCCAGCACTTTAATTAACTTGGTTTTTGGTGTCTGGGAGATGTACATTGATTTAATTCCATAAACACATAATTAACTCAACTTTTTCAAGCATAAGATGATAAAAAGCTGAAAAAGATTGATATACTGACTTTTCACTTCTTTCCAAGCGTGCATCGCAACCTTGGTTCAAGATGCAGTTAGCTGATGCCTAGATGTTCAGAGCAGCAGGCTCTGAACTAGATTTTCACAAAGTATCTATGCACCAGTGCTTCCAGAAAAAATCTCTGTCTGACTATGTCACTGTATAAAATCCTTAACCTGTAGTTCATAGCACTCAGACTATGGTCCCCAGTCCTTACCATGACATAAAAGATTCTCCACAGTCTGATTCACACCTGCTCCTCCAGCCTCATTTCTAAACACTCCCTTCTTGAATTTTGAGTTTCCATACAATTTGCACACTCCTGCATAATCTATGCTTTCTCTCATATTCAATGTTTTGCAAATGCTGCTCATTTCCTGGAACGCCCTGCTTCACAAACTCCTAGGCTTAAGCCCAGCCCCCAAACACATACATATCCTTCTCTGACTAAACACTAACCAAGCTTCAGGATTCACCTCATGTATCACCTCCTCCAGGAAAACTTCTTTGGTGGCTAAGTCGCATTCCTCTTGGTTACCACAGCAAATTGTTCATCCATTTTATGCCGATGTGCTTCCCTCAATAAATTTTAAACTCCTTAAGGCTGAGTTGATTTCATACTTACCTTAGAATTTCTAGAGAATTCAGAACCTAGCACATAATTGGCACTCAAGAAAAGATGTTGAATAAAGATATTATTTCATCCATAAATTCATATGAATAAATAATGATTATTGAGTAAATACATCAAATCCTTATATAAGGGAAATTCATCACAGAAGTTTTATATGATGTAATTTATTAAAAGCTATCCTATTTTTTCCTCTGTGAAAAATCAAGTAATGGGAGTAACAGGCTTTCTCTTCTGGACATTACATAGTAGCTTGTATCCAGCTAACCTTCCCACCTACTCTAGATTAATACATAGAGTCACTATTTTAAGACACTGGCGTACAAAGAAGGAAGACTGGGCACAAGGGATCAAGTTTCAAAGTTATAGAAATCTTATAAAATGACCCACAATTTCTATTGCTTTTTTCACCCTGAGGGCCTTAGGCAATTTGCCTTACGTGGAATAGAAACCAGAGTAAAATCATCATCCAGCAGCTGACAATAGTTTCACTCACCTGGGGAGAGAGAAGTTTTATTTTGGGTTTGTCCAGCAGATGGAAGTTGAGGGTAGAGAAACAGGCATAAATGAAGCCAGTTTGATCTAGAAGCATTGATGACTTCAAATCTAACTACTTACAGAGTAAAACTCCCTTAATAAATAGCAACAATAATAGCAGATCTGGGGCATAAAGAGATGAACAAAGACAGTCACAGTCTCTTAGTGTTAAAGAGCAAAGCTTGGAGTTCAAGGAACGTCACAATAGAGAGGCTTAGGTAAATGCGCCAGGCAATCAGCTGAAGCCCTAGAAAGACTACATTTCAAGGAGAAAGCTGTAGCACAGGGTAAGAGTTCCAAAGAAAAAATCCAGCCATAGCAAACCCCCAAATTGAACCTCTACTGGATCAGTGGAATCTTCATATTATTTGCCTGCAACAGAAACAAAATTTACTCTAGAAAAAAAAATCATTCTGTGCTTATATTATTTTTATATACAGTATCTGAAACTAATAAAATTAATTACCAGACCTACAAAAAGACAAGACCAAATAACTAAAAACAAAGAGAAAATGAAAATTAATCAAACAGTAGAAACAGATCCAAAGGTTCTTTAGAAAGAGACTTTAAAATAACGTGATTGATATGTTAAAAAGAAAAAGAAATGAAAAAGGTCACGAGGGAGCTCAAATTTATGCTAGAGAGTCAAATGGAAGTTCTAGAACTGAAAACTGGGCGACTGAAATGAAGAACATAAACACTAGCCAGGGAGAAAAATATCCAGGTTGAAGCATGCAAAGGAAAAAAAATGGCTACAAAATGCAATGAAAGAGTGTAATAGACTCATGAGGCCTGGTAAAAAGTTGTAATTTATATGTAATTCAAGTTCAAGAAGGGAAGAAGAGAGAAAATTTGGGAAGGAGCAATATTTGAAAAAAATATTATAGGAGAGTTTTCATAAACTGAAAAACATGAACCATGTCACAAATTCAAGAAGATACATGGAATGCAATAAATATATTTATATTTAAAAGGCAACACAGTCAAGCTGCTAAGAGACAAAAATATTTTCATGACGTTGGAATAGCTAAAATATTTTGAATAGAACACCAAAATCACTAACAAGGTTATTATTCAAATACTGGATTTTATTAAAATTAAAACCCTTTTTTTATCAAAAGATTACATGAGAAGAAGCAAAAGGACAATCAGAGAAGAGAAGTTTTGAAATAAATTTTCTCAACCAAAACTTTATCCAAATTATAGGAACATCTAATATCAGTCAGGAAGTGATAGTCAACCCGGTAATAATTAGGCAAAAAGCTTGACAGGCAAAGGTATATCTATATGGACAAAATGCATATGAAATGTTAGTTATGTCTTTAATCATCAGAGAAAAACAAAATAAAGCCATGAGATATTAACATACCCACCCATCCACCAGATGAATAAATTAAAAATAGAGACCAAAAAAAAAAAAGCAGCAAAAAGAAAACCACAAAGAAACAGGACACCTGACACCTGACAGTATCAAGTGTTGGTGAGGGTCTGGAACAATTGTAATATTTATGCATTGCAGATGGTAGACTATATTGGTACAACCATTGTAGAAAACATTTTGTTGGTATTTATTAAGCTGAACATATGCTTCTTCCATAAGTTAGTACTTCAGCGTGGCATAACCCCAACTGCAATGCCTATATATGTGCAAAAAAAGCCATGTATGAGAATGTTTGCCGCCACTTTATTTATAATAGACCACACTGAAAACAACCAAAATGTCCATCACCAGCAGATGCATAAAGAAATATGGTATATGTTTATAAAATGAAAAAGAGTAAACTTCTACTCTGTGCAACAACATGATGAATTTCATAGTAATAAATCTGAAGGAGAAAACCCAGACAGAAAAAAAGATATAAGACTCAGGGAGCTAGTCCATTCTCTATGTCTGTGTCTATAGAGAATGGACTTGAGGCCACGGGGAGTGGGAAGGGTAAGCTGGGACGAAGTGAGAGAGTGGCATGGACATATATACACTACCAAATGTAAAATAGCTAGTGGGAAGAAGCCTCATAGCACAGGGAGATCAGCTCGGTGCTTTGTGACCACCTAAAGGGGTGGGATAGGGAGGGTGGGAGGGAGACGCAAGAGGGAGGAGATATGGGGATATATGTATACATATAGCTGATGCACTTTGTTATACAGCGGAAACTAATACACCATTGTAAAGCAATTATACTCCAATAAAGATGTTAAAAAAAAAGGACTCAGGGAACTGTGTTAAAAATATATTCAATATATATATAAAACTGAATCTTTTTTCTGTATACCTGAAACTAATATAACATTGTAAATCAACTACACTTCAATTAAAAAAATCACAGACAAAATTAAAAAAAATATTTCATTTCTGTGAAATTCAAAAACAAGTAAAATTAATGAGTGGAGATAAAAATCAGAATAATAGTTATCTTGGGGAAGAGTTTTTGGCTGAAAAGAAGCTTCTGGATTGCTGTAATAGTCTATACCTTGGTTTCAGTGCTGGTTAGATAGGAATATACATTTGGAAAATATCACAAAGTTGCATACCTCAGGTCTTTAGACTTTACTGCATGATCTTATCATTCAGTACATCAGAAAAAAATGGATAAAACCTATAATGCTTTAGCGGACTTAGAATTTATCATCTGGGTTTAGAAACTAGGTGGCTACACAGTATCACTCTTCCTTTACACACCTGTGACCAAATACCTCTTAATCAGTATGACACTGTCCCATGGGAACCACTATCCCTTTTCTTGGTTATTTTCAAACCAGTGCCCTGAGGGGCTCTTCCCCTCAGAGGTCATCTTTTCTGCCATCCTGGATGGAGTTTATCTCAACCACAGGTGGTTACCTGGAGGAAATGGGGACTAAGAGAATTTAAATGCTTTTGTGTGGCCCCACTGCAAGTGACCAGGAAAGATGATATTAAAATTAAATGTCATAGTAGACCTTCCCTCATCTACTGTTGTAATTGAAAGTGTAGTAATACAAAGGAAAATGTGATTGTTTTCTCTCTCGCCTCTCAACCTGACATTCTTGTGCAAAAACAGGGCTTCTATTCAATCAGGCCGCTTCTTCTGTGACTCATTTCTCTGCTTTCCACCTCAGGCCACATTAGGATTGATTTTTTTCTTTTTCTTTTTAGTCTTTTTATATGGCAGTGTTTTTCTCCTATAAACTAATATTTTATCAGTGAGTATTAATTCTCTTTTAAATGTCTTGAAATATTTGCTGCTTTCTTTACAACCCAATATTTTTGATATATGTGTATCTCTGATGTTATAAAAGATGCTAATATAATACAATAAAGTATACAGTCATTTATTTTACAAGCAAATGTTCAGAATTGTGTTAAATTGCTTCACTAAAAGACACTTCTGCTTTGCAAAAAATGAAAACTAAATTGATTTAATATAATTAAGCAATAAAGAAAGTCTCATCCTCTGCAGTTAACCCTGAGAGTTATTAGCTGCTAAGAAATGCTCTGCTCTTGGGCCTTAATTATTACGTGAAAAATGTAAAGTAATTATTATGGTGTAGAGTGAAAAACTAAAAAATGTTCAACTTCCATTTTCCACAGATGCGCTATTCTTCACCTATTGATTTCTTACCAATTAACACTGATATTATTATGTTATTATTATACCTTTCCTTCGAAACAACTAACACTATTTTGGAAAGTATATGTATTTATATGAAATGTTTCCTAAAGGCACTTTTGAATTAAAAATTGGGTAATACAAATAGAACCACAGTTTTTTGTCTTACAATATTTTTCTTGATTATATATAGTACTCATGGAAAATACAGAAAGATCATAGAAGAGAAAAGAATGATTTGAAACCCATACTGTTAGTAATTTGCTAGAAAACAGAATTTTCTTCTTCTATTTATGTGTGCATTTATTCAACATGTCAGAAATCAAAACTTACAAATGTCTTAACCCATCTTTTTTGCTTATCTTTATACAATGACTTTTTTCTTATATTATTAAAATTATTTCCAAACTTCCCTTTAATGACTTCTGTTCCACATAGTAGAAGAACCACAACTTAAATGCCTTCTTATCAGAGAACGTTTAGAATTTCTAATTTTTCCAGTGTGAACATAGTTAAAAGTTCTTTGTTTCAGGTACTCTATTAATAGTCATTTGGAAACATGTTTTGAGGTTCACGCTTTCCACTGAGAGACTCTTTTCCACTTTTTCTTGGTTATCTATTACAGAGAATGAAGGACGAAGCAAACTTGCATGGTCTTCATGTCCTTTTCTGAAGGAGGAGATGAACTATTTGCTTCAATGGAGGAATCACAGAGTTGTCTATGAAACGAGACCTGAAAAAAACGACAAAGTGTTGAATGTTACTACGAGGAAGATGAAACATCTGCTAGGGTTGGGTGTGGGCCTCTCCCAGCTGTCTGCAAGGTTGTGAGGGACCACCAAACTGGTTTGTAAAGTCCAGGTAAGTTGTTGTGCCTGGAAGCGTGGCTTGTGTGCATTCTGGGAAATGAGGACTTTGCATATACAAATTTCCAGGTGGGTTTGAGTACTCAATGGACTATTTTAAGAAAATGGTTGCAATTGCTATCCACAAAAAGGGATTAATTTCTACATTGCTCTCTATTGTATAAAAACCAATCCAAAGAAAGTCCTGTAAGGTGATCCCGGTTGGACGAGGTGCACATGGGAGATGTCTGTGACTGATTAGCATCCCGGGCCTGTGACAACAGAGCTGAGCCAGTGCATGGGACATGATTATTTATGCCCTTCCCTTCCTAATCCCTGCTGTTCCTCTTCTAGGCCCAGAGCACCAGTAATGAGACAGGGGTAGTTGGCATACCAGATCCATTAATGTTGAACTTCCTATATTTTCTACCATGTTCCAATAAATGTAGTTTTGTTGTAATAGCCACTCATAGAGGAAACTTTGGTAGGCCTGCATTCAATCATGATTCTACTGCTCAACCATGGGGCCACCGATATGCCTCGCCTCCCAGCTAGATTGTGTCACATGCCAAGGAGGTCATGACCGTTCACCTCGAGTCCCACCTACAAACAATGACTGCAGATAACCTTGGTATTGATGAATGAGGCTCTGCATCTGGGCTGGTACCACCTTAGCGAGACCAGCAGCACAAGGGAATTCACGCTCTGAAGCATTCCCTTGCACATATCAAAACTGAAGACGGATTTTCATCACACACTTGTAATCCAGAGCCTATCTGTGTGTATTTTTCCCGTGAGTCAGATCTGCCTCCCAGAGCAGAAGTGAAATGGATCCTCAGCTATCTTTTTCTGAGACGCCAAAGAATCTTAGCACTGGATGCATGGGAGGATTGGTCTCACACGTGGGGCTCAGCAGTCACCCCACCTCATGCCACTCTGATTCCATGTCTTGCTTTTTACCTGCCTCTCAGTGGCTTGAGAGCAAAGAAAAAGAGCACAAATTTTACGAATATGTGCATGCAACCATGAATTTACATTTTTTATATAAAAGATTAAAATGTTTGGATGTGAAAGAAGGGAAACCTATTAAATGTTCAGCATGTACTGTGCCAGAAGCTAGACTGTGTCATTACGTATTGTATCATTAACTGCTCCTAGTGCCTCAAGACAGGCAGCGGTCGAACTGTGTGCAATCGCCATTGTTGTAAGTCAGACAGTAGTCAAATATCTCCAATTGCATATGGTTCAAATATTTGTATCCCCACTTAACAGATTAGAGACAAAGAAGTAAAATAATAGTAAAATGAGTTCTGAACCCCCTCTGTTTAGCTTCCAAGCCTGTGAACTTTTTTGGCCACTGTCTACTTACGAACATTTTTTTTTTTTTTTTTTTTAGTGTATGTCCTGCCGAAGCGAGCACTACTTACGAACATTTAGAGAGCAAATATTATGTGCCAAGTGATTGCTTTATATTATTACATTTATCCCTCACTTTACTCCTGAAAAGTAAGCATTGGTATTTCAGTTGTGAACGTGAGGTCACCTCATCTCCAAGGCTTTAGATAACTCTTTGACATGATGAAAACGGAAATTCCGTCTTGGATGCTCTGCTTCTTAATTTCATTATTGTGCCTGTTTTTGGTTTTTGAAGATCAGATGTTCACTGCTGGTATTTTTTTTTCATAACATTTTCAAAATTTACGTGATAATTTAATTGATGCGAAACCTTTATTGCTCACTCTTATCTGCCCACTGGCAAACCTCGTGCCTGGTACATAGTCAGTGCAAAATAAATATTTATTCAAGGAATAGTGAGTGACTTAGTGAATAAAGTTTTAACAGTCAAAGCTTGCTTTATTTCCACAACTAGGCCCTCATATGGAACCCTAAACAGGGCTCATGGTAGAAATGTATCTTGAAATTCTTTTTTTTTTTTTTTTTTCAGAAGCCAGAAGTTCAGATTTTTATTTATTTATTTATTTAAAAACGTTTTTTTATTGGAGTCTAGTTGATTTGCAATGTTGTGTTAGTTTCAGGTGTACAGCAAAGTGAATCAGTTACACATATACATATATCCACTCTTTTTCAGATTCCTTTGGATAAAGGTTTTGTGAGCCTTTTAATTCTAAACAACTGTCATCTAGGAAAGGAAGAAACAGGGAAAATTTATTCATGAGAAGGAATAGAGACATTTTTAATGATGTAATTTTTACAATGTGAGAGACTGTTTACTCACTGCCCTTTGAACTTGATGGCTGTAAAATAGTAACTCAATTCTGGAGACCCATTCTAGATAAATCAAATGAAATTTTAAACCCTCCTTTTTAAAGTATTCTTTCTGTATTCCACTCAGCTTGAAAGGAAATTGTGTGCTTTGATTTTAGGCTTTAGATATAAATATGCACAAATGTGAGCAATCTTTACAATTAAATTATTAAAATACCCTTTATTCTATTTGATTTTTCCAAGACAGAGAGTATTGTGATAATATCTAGTATTACTGCTGGGTTTCCACTTGCATATCCTTGAGTTTCCCCCCAAAAGAAAATTTGCTTTAAATAGTGCTTAATAAACCTGAACAGAATATATCAATAAATGTTCATAGGAGCTTTTTAAAATTTCACCTTTCATCAATTAAATGATTCTGTTTTAATCATTTACTCTTTTACCCCAAACCTTACTTTGCTTTTCAATAAAATTGCTACTTCTGCTTTCTAAACAATTCACATTCACATGGTATACCCTTTTGCATTTGCCACCCCCCCTTTTTTTTAACACAGTTGGAATTTTTACCCAATCAGTGTTTCATTTAAAATAATTTTAGTAATAGGTAAAGTTGATCTTCCTTTTAGACATTGTTTTCCCATTTTTAGCCCAGTACACTGATAACTTTTCTTTCAAAATTAGCTTTTTCTATGTTATCTTTTATATATTTTTTTACCGTGGTAATTTGGAAGCTACAAATATCTTTAAAAAAAGCTACAGTGCTTCACCTTAGTCAGTATTCTTTGGTACAAGTGACAGAAATGTTACTCAAGTCAGCATGGGTACAAAGCTTGATGACCACCCTGGATGACAGAGGCCTCCTTGACTCTGTTTCTTATCTTTGCTTCTCTCAGCACTTCGGCTCCATCTTCTCGGGCTGGCTTCTTCCACACAACAGGGCATGGGCCCCCCATGCCCGGCTCCTGCTTCCCCGCTAGAGGAAGGCTATGGGCCTCTTCTCCGCTCCAGTTGAAAAGTGCATGCCCACGGATGATTTTTATTTGGCTCAATTCGGTCATACATAGATCCATTCCCTGAAAAAGAAATAATGGGCTGAGGTGGAGGATGCTCAGGAATTTTGGTCCTAATCTTTCATAACTAATTTATTGTTTTCATATCTTATATAGACTATAAAGTACGTTATCGTTTGCATTATGTTTTGTAACCGACTCGATTCTTTTTAAAAGGCTTTTATGATCCCCATAACTCCTTTGTCAGTGATGTTTACATTTGTGACTTCAGTGTTTTCTTTCCTAGTTGACTAGAGTACACAGTCAATAGGCTTATAGGAAAACACTGTTTTTTGAGTCCTCTCTTGGATTCTAGTGATCTGTAGTTAAACCATTTTCTTCCAAACTCTATATCTGTGACTAACTTGTCGGTGTCATTTAATTCATGGAGTAGTAAGGCAACACCAGTCTAAGGTGTTCCTGGTCTTTTTCTTAATAGGTAGACTTTGGAGTCCATGTTGCTCTTTGAAACGGGCTCAGAAAGAGTATTCTGGAAGGGTCTAACAACAGCAGTGCACTCTCCACTCATTGTTCAGAAAGACGGAGGGCCCTGCGGAGGGCAGCCCCCACTCCCAGAGCCCAGCACATCTCCAGTGATTACTCACCTGCATTAGGTAACACGGCAGTCACTGCTAGGATACACCGTGTGCACACACCACACACAGACACACACACACACAGACACACACACACACACAGGCAAACACACATACACATTTTCCGTAACGCTGTGAATGCAGCAGTGCCAGCTCCCCAGGTCTTCTTTCAGTTTGGATTGACCTGTTTTGCATCACATGTCTTCGCCACACACTGGTATAACACATTGTGTTCTTTGTCGACTGGCTTGGTTCCTGAGAAGTGGCTATTTAGAAGGTTGAGTGCACTGCAGAGTTGTGAAGCGGTTCTGCTTATACCAAGCGCTGTGGTATAAGCACTGTCTCAGCCCCAGGAGGAGAAATAACTGCCTGGAGAAATAACCGCCTCGAGAACTGAAACAGGAGAAAGTCTCTCTTCCCACCTTCGCTGTTTCTGTTGATGCCTTGTTTTCTGCTTCAGTCCCCATCATTTCCCCGTAAAGCTTCCATGTTGAAGGAGCAACAGCTCACGTGCTTCCCAGATGAGAAATCAATTTGGGATCAAACACAGCATTATAGGCGACGAGAATAGCTTTGGCTTTTACTTGGCGTGAAGTGGTGAACCACAGCAGGGTTTTGAAAAGAGAAGTGAAGTGATGTGACTTGTGTTTCATAAAGGTCACCCTAGCTGCTCTTCTGAGAAATGACAGAACGGAAGGGGCACTTAGTGAGGTATTTCAATATATGCAGGGCAGTGGTGACAGTGGCCTGGGCCAGGATATGGTGATGGTCCAGGAATCGGTGAAGAATGGTTGAATTATGGATGGATTTAAAGGTAGAGCTAAAATATGTGCTGATATGTTGGCTACAAAGTGTGAGATGAAGAGAGAAGGTAGACTCTGAATTTTTTACCTGAACAATCACAAAACTAGACATTCTAAGATGCGAAATTAAACAGGGGAGAGATAGTTTGAAGGGAGGGATCAAAAGTGCAGTTTTTGGTGTTGTTTTTAACTTCTAGAGGAGGAGAAAAGGGTAAAAAAGAAGGAACTGAAAAATATGTAGATCCAGTAGAAGTAACTATCATCAGCTGAATACCTATAGGCTAGATGACACATTTTTTCATATAATTCATTAAATCCTCATGAAACACATGTATGTGAACAAGACGTTATCTCAAATTCACAGTATGCTCAAATATAGAGATGGTTTCTAAGGTATGATGATTTAACTTATTCTTTCTGTTATTTCATGTTTGTTGCATCCTACATGGAGACTGTTCTCCTCTACACATGTTAGCTTAAATTTCCTACAAAACATCAGAAAAGAATGATTCTTTATGATTCCTTTAATCAACGAATGTTTTCACAAGATTCCTTCAAAATGATAACATTTGCATTA
Source organism: Physeter macrocephalus (assembly GCF_002837175.3). Taxonomy (NCBI): domain Eukaryota; kingdom Metazoa; phylum Chordata; class Mammalia; order Artiodactyla; family Physeteridae; genus Physeter; species Physeter macrocephalus. Next base: position 28,086,762 of record NC_041225.1, read on the forward strand.
TTGATTTAAATTGAGTGCATTTTTTTTAAAGAACAAGAAATGGGGATGGCTTCAGTATGAGTCTGGCTGATAAACACAGAAGCAATCAATGGGAAAGGTCAGTGTGTCTGTGTTTGCCTGCAAGGTCGATGATGCAGTCAGATCACTGGAATAGTGTTCAGAGTGGAGAAGTTAAATATTTATTAACACTGAAGCAAAGATGGAGCTGATTGCTTGTCGGCCAACTGGGCTCTGGAAACCTCTCTCCAATAAAACAAAATCGATGCCATCCATCTGCAGTCTTGTATTTATTAAATTTTTCTCTTGAGGTGGTCAATTTGTCTTACTGCTTTCCCTCAGCAATTGCCAAAGCAAGGCTATTAGTAACTCATCTCTAGCTATTTATAATAGGCAACTAGAAACTGTCATTTTCTTCTTTTAAAATAATTTTATAAAATTAATACGTGCTCAGTGTAATGTATCTTGAAAACTCAAAATATATAGAGAATTTTTGTTTTATTCATTCATGTTTCCATCATGAAGAGATAACTTCTGTTATTTTGTTACTGTTCTTTCTGGTCTTTTTTTGGATTTTTTCCATTTTATAACTGAATTCAAACTGTGTATGCCATGTTTTTTACTTAATACTGTAACAGAACCATTTCCTCTATTACAAATGCTTATAACATCAATTTAAATGATTGCATATGATTCCACTTCATTGATATGCCATTATTTTTTATGATTATACTTTTAGAAAATATTTTTATTATTCTTTCCTCTTTCCCATTATGAATAAGCTGAGTTGCTGTAACTTTTCCTGATTGGTACTTGCATGTAACGTTATAAAATTATTTTACTTAAGACATAAATGGTTCTCTATACTGTCTATAAGCTGAAAATTCTAATACGTGTATTTTTATCCTGGACCTCTTCCCTGGGCTCCAGATTCTCATTGTAATTGGTTACCTGCCATCTCCTCTTGGAATCCACTAGGGACGCCCAATGGGAACCTCAAACAATACGTCCGAGTCAGAGCAGCCTATGTTCCCAACTTACACCTGTTCATCTCTCAGTCTTTCCTATCAGCAACTTGTACCGCCATCCATTCATCTGGCTGTTCAGCCCATAATTCTTGGCGCCATCTATTTTAATTGACTCCATTGGCTCAAGAAACATTTAATCACAGAATATTTTTAAGTAGAAGGAATATTAGAATATGTTCTAGTTATGTATTATGATTAGAAACAAATTAGAACTAATTGAACCCCTCTATTTCAGCAAAGAGTGGGACTAGATGATTTGGTGGAGAACACATGACAACGTAGTATCAGACTCAGGATCTTTACAGAATAAAAGCTGGAAGCAAAGAATGTAAGCATGGCTCTTTTCCATGGGCTAACACCAAATCAAAACTGTTATTCTGAAGAATAAGGCTTTCAATGGGAGCTTAATGAGACGTTCATTAAATTCTCCATTTTCCAGGTTGATCAAAGAAGCATAGCAGCATGAAAAATAGTAGAAATTCATGCTTCTTAAACACTTTGTAGTAGTTACTGCCGGTCCTTTACTTAACCCCTATTTCCTTCTTTTCTCCTTGCTTTTAGAGTTCAGGTTCTGTTCTAGTGTTCACCCCTCCCCCATCTGTCTCAGGGGAGGTTGCATCTATTCCCATCTCAAGAGGACAAATCCCAATTCCTTTGCCAGTTATGGTGATTTTTCTTGGCATCATTTTAAATTTTTTTTCTTGTTACTCCCTTGTGACTCGTTGAGAAAAAAAATCACTGTTCTGGGTGGTTACATGTTGTGAAGTATTTTGCATGAACATCACATTTCAATAAAAAATTTTAAAATTACTATGACATGCCATTTCTTAACCGTGAAATTGGTAAAAAAAAATTTTTTTAACCTCACAATTGGCTGGCCCAAACAAGTCACATATTCATATTTAAAATCAAGAGGGCAGGGAAGTGAAACCCTGTCATGTGTCCCAAAGGAGAAACAGCTGGAATTGTTTTTTTTCCCCAGAATCATCTCAAGAAGAGTCTTTCAATTTCCTGTGTTTTTTTGGTTTCTCTTGCATCCAGCCATTTATTTTCTTCTGGATTTAAAGCCCTCAGTTAATTTTTATTGTGCCAGAATGTTGTTTTAAATCTTGGGGTGTTTTATCTCTTCAGCAACAAAAGATTCTGTAGGTAGGCTAAAGTTTATTTAACAGTAATCAGAATCTTATGCCGTGAAAATATTGTAAGGTTAGCCTCTGATCCATTATTGGGGAAGGAGGAAGTTTATGCCATGATTTTGCTCTGCAGTAACGTATTAAATGTTGATTTGAATCTTAACTGCTCACTTGTGCTTCTCCATAAAGACAGAGAGTCACGCTTCCCAGATAAATTTCACTGAATTGTTCAATCACCAGCATCTAACTATACCTAGAGTCTTCGGCCAAATTTTATTCCTTAGGTACGGTGACAACCTTAGGATGCCAATCATCATAGCCTGATTCATTAAATCAGATCCTTGGTTTCAGCAAGCATCAAGCTTTTCTTTATCTTCAGCAATCTAATTTGACTAAAATAAAGTAGTGTGTCACAACCTATTTTTGTTTCTGAATCTGAACTCACTCTGGGGTTACTGTGGCCTACCTCTAAATTGTCCAATATAAATAATATAAATCTGTCATCAGATTTAATGAAAGTGTACATATAGAACAATTTTATTTGCACTAAAAGTAATCCTTTAACTTGAAAAACAATGTAGTCTCACAAGTTTTACATATAGATGCACCGCTTCTTCTTCTTGGGCGTGGTGTAAGACATTTTCTTTTTCTTAGCGCCTCCACAAAATCTCAACACAATGAAGCGTGGACTCCTTTTGAAAGCTGTAGTCAAGGTATGTCCATCTTCCAGTGGCTTGCCAGCAAAGTTCAATCTTTGCTGATAAGGAGGGATTCCTTCTTTAACCTGGATCTTGGCCTTTACATTTTGTCTTATACTCTACATTTCAACCTCGAAAAAGATGGCCTCCCCTTGAAAGATTTTTACAGAAATCTGCGTCTTGGCAATGGTGCCAGTGCAGATGGTGGGTCAGAAAATCTCCTCCTCGATTTTTAAGATCACAAAGCAAAATTCAGTTTCAATGAGTGAATTCCATAGATAAAATAAATGGCAAAATAAAGAACTTGGTGAGGTTATTTGTAACCATGAAAGGTTTGAGGCATGTAGATTCCTTTGATGCATTTATATGTACCACGAATTCCAGCCAAACATCTGGCCTGAGCATAAGCCCAACCCTTGATCTGAAGGCCCCACTCTTCCCTCACTTCTCTTTACTGTGACAAACTACAATAGAGGTTAAAACTGGTGTCATGGCGTTACATAGATGCACTATCAAAATTCTGATATTGCCGAAGATTGGTCTGTGACTCTGGGCAAGTGATTTCACCTTGGCATGCAAAATTTTGCATTTCTGAACTGGGCAATGATAATAGGATTGTTGTGAGGATTAAATGTGATAAGGATGTTTAACCTAGTGGCTGGCATACTGTAAGTCTGTGATGATGATTAATAACGGATTTTTGAAGTTTCCCTCAGAGTCTCCTCGTACCCATTTATTATGCTCCATTATACGTAGTCCTGTCATAAATGACAAAAATAATATTTAGAAAGTAAATGCAGCTCTCCCTATTTAAATAGAGCTCAACAGCTCTATCACCTGATTCACTTTGTTTTTAAGACATTGGGAAAAACTGATGCTTAAAAAATAACCTACAGTATATGTATTTCCTAGTCATTTTAATTAAATGCATGGTTCTGGTGAGTGTTGGTCTTGAATACTTGGGCTTAAGTTTTGTCTAGTTTATACCATCTATAATAAAAGCTCTAGATATTTTAATATTAACAGAAAAACTAGTAAGTTTTATAAACTTCAACTTTCCAATTTCATTAAATGTGTTTGGCATATTGAAGAGGTGGATAATTTACTGTAAAATATTAAAATGTTAAAAGCATAATGACCTGCACAAGAAGCTGGCTGAATTGTTGGAACAGTAGCTGAGTTAATTAATCCTAGGATACATTGTAAACTCTTTAGCTAGTTAAAGTAACACACATTAGTTTGCTATGATTAATAAGGTCGTCTGCAGATCAAAGGAATCAAGGCTGATTAGATGAGCATTTCCAAGGGTTATCTAAATTTGATACATTTATATAAATCAATGTTTAATAAAACTGGAAAGAAAAAGAATTGGAAATAGGTATATAATAAAATATAAAGCAAAGATTTATCATTTTCTAATCTATACTGTACTTTGAAAGCAGCACCTTGTATTTCATCATTTTCATCCCAATTACAGAAAATGCTGATATTTATGAATGTAGGGGCAAGAACATATTTTCTTTGAATATTATATTTTTAATGAAAATCCTATACTGAATATCCTCAGATATGTTCATATGCCTATGAGCACATTTTTATGTTATAAAGTGATAGATTAGTAGAGATCTGGGTCTGTATTCACTTGTATAAATAGTTGGCAATGAGGTAAATAAAATTATTTTAAAATGGAAGATAGTAGAATAGAAATCCAGGGATAAAATCTTTAATTACACAGGGCTATTCTTTGCGTACCAGTAACTCTTCAGTTTCACCAAATGTAACAAAGAAGATTCATAGTGGAACTGCAGGACCCATGAGAGAAGTGCGACCTTTGAACTGGAGCTGAATCATAAAGATCAGATCAGGAATAAATGAAAAAGAAATGAAGGAAACAATAGCAAAGATCAATAAAACTGAACTGGAGCTGGTAAACCCTAGCTCTAGGAAGAACCTGGCTCGTCCCCTGTCTTTTCACATAAAGTTTTATTGGAGCAAAGCCACGGCTTCCCATTTAGGTTTGGTGTATGGCTGCTCTCACACTTGGTGGCAGAGTTGAGTAGTTGTAGCAGAGGCCTGCTTGTGAACTGCAAAGCCTAAACTATTTATTAATTGACAGTTAACAGAAAAAGGCTGTCTACCCTTGCTCTAGCTCACCAGACTGCTCCCTGTTCGCAGGTAGACCACGGATTTCCGGACAGCCATGCATGCGCCCACGCAGGTCTGTCTGCTGGTCCCGTTCTTGTTCTACTTGGTAGTCACTTAGTCACACCCAGTGGGAATGTCTGATGAGAGACCCTAAGTACAGAGGATCCCTTCCTCCCTGGTGCTGTCGATCTGACTTCTTAGCATAAGATGATGCTGTGTTTATGTCTGTCTCCCTTATTCTTCCTTACAGAAGGAGGCTTGGTATTATTCATGGTTTTGTCTCCTAGAAACAAAAAACAGTGAAATTGTGTCTCCCTTCAGCATAAAGCCTGAAAAACAGGAGGTGCTCAATAGATTTTTTTGTTAAATCTATTGAGGGGAGAAAGGAAGGAAGGAAGGAAGGAAGGAAGGAAGCCAAAGATTTAAAGTATATGATTGAAGTAGTTCATTGACACACACTAGAAAACATCGTTCTGGGAGAGTGAACCAGAGCCCCGTTACCCAGGACAGCAGTGCTCATTTGGGGTGCACACAATTATATTTTGAGAGAAGTATTAAGAAATAATTGTCTGTATGAGATAGACATAGAGTACCTCTAGGATGCAATATATATTAAAATATAATTCTAATATATGGTATTATATGTGCATTTATATATATACATGTATGTATGTAGTTACACACATACACGAAAAAATTCAATACCTTAAAAATCAATATGTAGACAAAGTCAAAGAATTTATCACTATTATTGAATAAACTTCCAGAATACAAAAATAAATCTGGTATTTTATCGACATGTTTAGTTACTATCACAATTTTATTTTTAAATATTGTGGTAGTTTAACGTTACAAGATTGGCATTATATTGCAGGAATGATAATTTTTGCAGGCTCAGATGTTTGATTTCTCCTGCCACCATAGTGCTGCCAATTTCCTTAACAAACTTCCACTTTTAACTGAATTTGGGTAGGAGAACAAACTTAGAAACCTTTTACAAACCTTTTTTTTTTTTTTAAATTTAGTTCTGCTGATGGTTATTTTGCTACCAAATTTTAAGCTGCAGTTCTATTCTACTAGGAATTAAGTAAGATAAAGCTAAACCACGGAACTTGAAAAATTGCTCATGGTGGTAATACAATTTCACTGACGCAAACCCACAAACTGAATCTTTAGTACTTCTTGAAGGACATGCTCTCTACATATTCTATAAGCAGACATATTGCTGTGTCATATTTTTACTTCTAATATTTTTGCCTGATTTGTACAGTTACTTGAGAAGAATTAGCTCCTAAATTTTGGACCTAGAAATGTGTCAAAGGAGCAATTTAATTGGTTTGATTGGTAGAAAAATTATGTTTTGATTCCCTCATTTCCTCCAACACTGTCTTCTTTTTTCTATGTATATATTTAATTTTTCTTTGTATATATTTAATTTTTCTTTATATATATTTAATTTTGAGAATTAAATTATTAAATTATCTTATGAGAGAAGATTAATTATGGATGGTGTTATGACTTCAGAGTTGTTCTTTATGCCACATGGAAAATCAGCTTTTCATTATCACAAGATACAATATAATAAATTCCCTGACAAAGCTATTTATTGAAAGACTTAAGACCTGAATTTAATTTAAACACGAGCAGTAAATATAGTTCTTAAAAATAATTTTGTTTTCTATTATGAATGCTAGTACACAAAGCAATTCTATAAGGAATAGAATATCATTTAACCTAACCTCTATTGTTATGCTCTGTAATATTTTTACAAACATTTACTGGCTCAAAAAAAAGAATAATTTCACAAAATTTTATATACTAATTCACTGTTTTTTTTTTTTTTTTTTTTTTTTTTGTGGTATGCGGGCCTCCCCCTCTATTGTTATGCTCTGTAATATTTTTACAAACATTTACTGGCTCAAAAAAAAGAATAATTTCACAAAATTTTATATACTAATTCACTGTTTTTAATATACAAATGAACCATCATTCTATTTTCCTGTGTTGTTATTTATCTGAAATTTCTCAATAATTGTTTTCTAATGGAAAATTGGCAGCTTTGACTACAATGAATAAATATTGTAAAATGTCACTTCTCAATAACATATATATTTTCTGTATATATATATATATATATATATAGAGAGAGAGAGAGAGAGAGAGAGAGAGAGAGAGAGAGAGTTTAATATATAAAGCAAATCAGGAGGTTTCTTACTCCAAATTACATCTAAATCGCCGGTTTAAAATTTTCCTGCGTTTACTTTTAAATTTATATGCAATATGAATCACTCTTTTGGGTGCATGATTCTGAGTCTTGACAAAGACAGAGGATTGTATAACCATCACCACTGCGGTCAAGGTACACAGCTGTTTCATTGCCTCCGATTTTCCTGGTGGTGTCCCTTTGTACTCTGTCTTTCCCCTCACCTCCAAGAGCTGTCGACCACTGATGTTTCCACTCATATAATTTCATTTTTGCTGAATGTCGTATAAGTGGAATGATATTATGAGGCTTTTGAGTTTGGCTTCTCTCACTTAGCATCATACAAATGAGTCATCCAATGACTTCACACACTGCGTGTATCAGCAGCTTGCGCCTTCACATCACTGGACTGCAGTCGACGCATGAGTGTGCCACTGTCTGCTCATCAGTTCACAGGCTGAAGGACAGTCAGGTTGTTTCCAGTTCTTGGAGATTAACCATAAAGCTGCTCTAAAGAATCACACACAGATTTTTGTGCAGGTATTCTCCTCTGGTCTCTGATTTGTCTTTTCTGTTTCTTAATAATGTCTTTCATAGAACAAATTTTAAAAGTTTTTCATCATTTTATGAATTGTGCTTTTGGTATTGTATTCAGGACCCTTTGCCTAAGGGTGACACAGATCTATTTATATGTTGCTTCTATATTTTATACAGGTTTCTATAGTTTTATATTTTATATTTCGGCTTATAATGTACTTTGAGCTAATTTTTGTCCTTAGATTGCCTTCAAAGCTTTGTCAAAATCAATTAAAGATAGGCAGGGATCTACTTCTGGACTCTATTCGGCTTTGTTGACCTTCATGCAAACCTTGCTGGTTTTGAAGATAAAGGAAAGGACCATGAGTCAAAGGATGCTGGTGGCCTCTAGAAGCTGGAAAAGTGAAGGAAACAATTTCTCTCCTAGAGCCTCCAGAAGGGACCACAGTCCCTCTGATGCCTTCATTTTAGCCCAGTGAGACCGTATAAGACTTCTTACCTACAAAACTCTGGATCACAAATTTGTGTTGTTTTAAGTTCCTCAATTTGCGGGCTTTCATTTGTTATGGTATCAAGAGGAAACTAATATAATGGTGAATTACATGGTTTGATAAGCAGACTTGAATTCTAAGGATGACTACACTTGCTTCTGATATATTATTATTTTTATGTATATCAAAGGATTCGATTTACTAGGGTCTTTTTTTTTTTTTTGGTCTATGTTCACAATGGATATTAGGCTGTAATTTTGTTTTCTTGTGAAGTCTTCATCTGGGTCTGACATCCAAATAGTAGCGGCTTCACAAAATGAGTGGGTCCCTCCCTTCCATTTCCTGGAAGAGATTGTGTAGCATTTGTATTATTTCTTAGTAAATGTTTGGTAGAAATCATGTGAGGCTGTAGTTTTTTGGAGAAGTGTTGTTCTAACTACATATACAATTTCTTTAATAGATACAGTCTATTCAGGTTTTCTATTTCTATGGGAATTTTGGCCGTTTGTGTCTTTCAAGGAACTGGTCCATTTTAACTAAGTTGTTTAATTGATGAGGGTGGAATTGTTCATAGTGTTTGCTAGTTATCTTATTAACATCCATGGTGTCTGTAGTCATCCCCCTTTTTCATTTCTGATATTGGTAATTTGTGTCTTCTCTCTTTTTTCCCTGGTGAGTCTTGCTTGAAGCTTATCAATTTTATTTAACTTTTCAAAGAGCTTGTTTTTGTTTTGAATTATTTTTCTATTTTTTATTGTTTTCAATTTTATTGATTAATTTAATAAAATTATTCTATGTCTTCTCTTTTCTTAGGTTCAGTTTTCTATTTTGCTTTCTGGTTTATTAAGGTAAAGCATAGACTTTTATTTTGAAAACTTTCTTCTTTTCTAACACAAACATTTTATTGCTGCAAATCTTCCTCTGAGCACTTCTTTAGCCAAATCCCACAAATATTGGTATGATGTATCTTCATTTTCATTCAGTTGAAATATTTCCTAATTTACCTTGGCATTTCCTTTTTAACTCTTGTTTTATGTGGAAGTATATTGCTTACTTTCCAAATATTTGGAGATTTTCCAGATATCTTTCTATCATTAATTTCTATTTTAATTCCCTTGTGTAGGAGAATATATTTGTAAAATTTCAATTATTTTATTATAATTTCAATATATACCCCAAGTTTAGTCTATCTGGATGACTGTTTTATGTGCACTTGAAAAAAAATGTACATTCTACTATTGTTGGGTAGAGAGTGAATAAATGCCAATTATGCCAATTTGGTTGAAACTGCTGATCAAGCCTTCTACATCCTTGCTAATTTTTAATTTATTCATTCTATCAATTACTGAGAGAGAAATGTTAAGGCTTAAAGTATAATTGTGGATTTCTTTATTTCTCCAATCAGTTTTATCAGTTTTTACTTCATGTGTTTGCACGCTCTGTTAATTTTGGAATGGGATACTAAATTATACTCAAATAATCCAAAATAAAGCAGAAAGAAATTAACAAAAGAATAAAAAACAAAGCCAATAAAGAGAAAACAAAAACATGGTAAACTTAACTCCAACCATAATTAATTAATGCAACTGATAATTGCATTAAATGTAAGTGTTCTAAATACTTTAAATAAGAGATAGAGATTGTCAAGACAATTGGATAAACAGAAAAACAAACAAGATCCAACTATATGCTATCTACAAATATCCATTTGAAATATGATATAGGTTAAGTGTACACATACAGCAACAATATGTCATACAAACACTAACCAAAAAACAGACAAAAAATGGAGTGGTTGTATTATATGTATGAAAAAGTAGTCTTAAAACAAGGGAGAAAATCAGGAATAAAAAGAAAATCATATATTCATAATAAAATTAATAGAATCAACTCACGAAGAAAGTATACCAATCCATAAAATGGACAATTGACTAAATAGTTTCCTAAGAGAAAGTTCAGGTTGATGTTAATACTAATAAAGTAAGACAGGAAAAAAGAGAGAATAGAAAAGAAATCAAGCTGACCAAATTCTCATGCATTCACTATGAAATTTTCATAAGGCACATTATGGGGTATAATCTACTCATATCTGAGAGAAATTAGCAAAAAATATGTAACTATTAAGAAGCTTACAGATGTAGGATTCTCTTTAACATTAATGTTTAAGTCAGGTCAGCAGTGTACATACAGTAAGTTCAGACTTCAAAATACCCTTCAGTTTGAGAAATATGGAAATTAGAGTTAAAATATTAAAAGACCAAAAATAAGCACAAAGATAAAAGACATAGCCCAAATTAAAGACAAGATAAACTTCCCTATGGATCAAAAGTGGAACACATATCAGTCAAACACTATCCAATTAAAAATACAATTAAAAATTTCAATGTATGGATACTTTAAAATCAGATTATGTACATTTTAAAGAAAAAGTAAGTAATATTAGAGACCTAGAGGATCAGTATTTAATAATAGAATTAACTATCTAAAAAAATTTTTTTTTATTAACTGACTATCCTGTAAATCAGAGATGTGGATGTGGTGTGGCTGGCTTGCTAAATGATCACAGAATCTAAAATGTTTGTGCACCTTAAAATAGTCTCAAAATACATAAATAAAAGGAAGTAAAATTGTTGGAGGAAAGGTTTACAAATTGTCAGGAATAGCAGAGCACATGAAATACACGTTTTTTTTTTTGTTTTTTTTTGCGGTACGTGGGCCTCCCTCTGCCAAATTGTCAGGAATAGCAGAGCACATGAAATACACGTTTTTTTTTTTGTTTTTTTTTTTTGTTTTTTTTGCGGTACGTGGGCCTCCCTCTGCTGTGGCCTCCCCCGTTGCGGAGCACAGGCTCCGGACGTGCAGGCTCAGCGGCCACGGCTCATGGGACCAGCCGCTCCGCGGCATGTGGGATCTTCCCGGACCGGGGCACGAACCCGTGTCCCCTGCATCGGCAGGCGGACGCGCAACCACTGCGCCACCAGGGAAGCCCATGAAATACACTTTTAATTATTAAATTGTCATGCAGACAAAATACTTGTACAGCTGTAGGAGATTTGAAAAACACAATGAATAATTTAAATGTGTGTCCCCCCCAAATTCCTGCCTATTAGTGTAACACTCTGTGCAGCCCTGTTAACTTTAAATGTGGTGGGATCCTGCTCCTGTGATTATGTCATGTTATATGGCACAACCTGCTTTAAGAAAGGGCCTGAGTTGATCTCATGAGCCCTTAAGTCAAGGTGTAAGGTCAGAAACAGGGAGTCAGAGATTTGAAGTGAGAAGAATTTAACACAAGAGAAATTCTCTGTTGATGGTTTGAATATGGGGGGACACATAGCAAGGAATGTGGGTGCCCTCTAGGGGCAGAAAGTGGTCTTCAGATGACAGCCAGCCACAGGGACCTCAGTCCTACAACCAGAAGGAACTGAATGTGGCCAACAATCTGAGTGAGCTTGGAAGTGGATTGTTCCTCAGAGCCTCCAGAAAGGAGCACAGTGCAGCTGACTGCTTGATTTCAGCCTCGTATGGCCCTGAGCACAGGCCAGGCTTCTGATATACCCTAAGTCACTATGCGTGTGGCAATGTATTATGCAGAAATGCAAACTAGTAACAGAAGTTAACAGGAATATATTTACCAAAAGCTGTGTGAGACCTTCACAGAGAAAAATGATAAAACTCAATGTCATCAAGATAAGGATTTTCACCAAAGTTATACATAGGTTTCATGGTATTACAATCAAAATATGAACATATTAGTTTTTGTATTAGAAAGTAACATTTTAATATTTATTGGGAGGTCAGTGTATAAAGGCTAGCCAAATTGATTTTAGAGTGAAAGGGACAGCTTACTTTAATTCTATTGATGAGAATATAAACTGAAAAAATATGTCTAGACATTCCAAATCTACGAATTCAGCATATTAAAAAAATCTAAGTGTGCCAATATCTCCAATGCACACATATACCAATGCATATATTCCTTACAGATTTTTAAGACAATTCTATATAGACATACATATACATATATACCCTTTCCTAGTGGGCTTGTTAAAGAAATTAATAGCATTCTCACACAAAATATCATCAGCCATATTGACTAGGAATAATATCTTCAGTATATTTTACATGGAGTAAGAGAATGAAAATGTTATGTACATTGGGATACAGAAGTGGATTTTTTTCAATAAGATGAGAAAATGTTATCTATTGATATTCTTCTGTTGGGGAGCTTCACATAGTTTGAGGAAAAAATGATGTAGAGTGGTTTGGGATTACCAGGGGTATGCTCATGTATCTGACATTTGCCTTTTAAAGAGAGCATGCATTATTAAATCACAGGCATTTAGTTCATCACGATGGGTTTGGACATCTAAATTGCAGGGTATCAGCTAAGGAAGAGCCAAACTGTTTTGCATAACAAAATGGTGAGATATCTGAGAAATAATCAGAAGAAGAGGCTGGCTGTTAATGAAGAAAGGGCAGAGAAAAAAATGTAGGTAGCTGTATGATTTAGGTTGATATTGTACTTGAGGGAGAAAATAAATTGTAATGGAGATCTTCCTGTTTTTTATTGGGGATGTGCAGTCTAAACAATCTCCTTCATCTCCCCAGTGGAATCTGCAGTAAGTTCTGTGTAGCTCACCGCTAATACTTTTGCTATGAAGAGTTTATTTTGGAGGAGCTTGAAATGAAGAAATGTGCTGAATTATGCATCCAGGAAAGACACAGCAACTGAGACTCTGAAGGAGGGTAAGGAGGCAATGGATATGTTTATTACCTGTGTGGAAAAAAAAAAAAACAGAGAGAAAGATGTAGCAGGGCTCTCTGTGTGACACACAAAAATGTTAAGGGTGGTTGGATTTGCAAGTATTTTCTGTTTCTTTTTTCACATTGGTGTATGGTAAGATTTTTAATAACAAAGGAGTGCTCATGGTTATCAAATACATTATTTTCATTAGTAAGAGCTCTGCTAAATTGGTGGGCTGTTTTCTAACTCATGTAGACCTTAATCAATGCTGATTGGGCATGGATAATATGCCAGGCCTTACATATTTCTTGACTTTAACATTTGTGACTTTACTCAAAACTCCCCAGCAGCCTGGTGGAGATTTTCTCCCAGCTGTGAGGGAGCATGAAGCTCCCTTCACTCAGTCCTCTGTTCTTCTTCTGCTTGCGCAGGTGTCAGCCCCACGTCTCAATGTGAAGGTCTCCCACTTTCTCCTGTTCCCTCCCACTATGTCCTTTGGGGAGGTTTGCCCCACTGAAGTGCCAGTATATCTAATCCAATCCTGCCGGGGTGTCTGCATCTCACGGCTCTCCAATGACATGTGTGGTGATGTGGAGAGCAGCTTACACAGTCTGAGCCTTCTACACACACCTGGCCAGCATCGCTGGTGGTGCCTGTCAAGTCATGAAATGTCATTCAGTAATTCGATCCCGTATGATACTCAAGTCAGGAACAGGACGTACAAGAACTCAAGCGAGAAGCATCTTGATGGCAACCAGAAGTGACCTAGAGTGTGTGCCCTTACATCTCTGTTTTGGCTCTGTTTGGTCCCCTGCTCCATGCATGGCATCCCTAATTAGTGCCACACTGGCTCTCCCAGAACCTCAGTATTGGTTGCCCTGGAATATTATTGCCTATATCTTTGAGATGCCTCATTAAAGCATGTGACCAAGTATATTAATAAAACAACCTATATGTACCTCTCTAATTTGGTGAATCTCGGTCCAAGATTTTTTTAATGATATAACAGAAAAGCAGATACTTGCTTTTACGTATGTAGTCCTAACAATGAATGCCAGTCTCAAACAATATTTATCCATAGGAAATGCTGGGAGAAAGAGGTTAAAATATTAATAATAGAGGTTAAAATATTAATAATAGCTATCCTTGGGTGGCAAGTTGATTTATGATTTTTATCAATATTGCATACATTTTCTGTTTTTTAAACAGAAACTTTTAATATAAAGCATTGTTAACCTCATGTTTCAGGATTGAAGTGGCAAAAAGAAAGCACTAAGGCATTCCAGAATAGCAACTGTATGAAGAGCACATACCCTTAGAGCTTAGGGAACAAAGGAAAGGCATGGTGATGGTTAAAATATAGATGCTTAAGGAGGGCCACGAGGGGCTGAGAGCAGAGCTCTGAGGAGGAAGATCCGGGCATTTAGTATAAGGACTCCTGGACCCACAGAGCAGCAACCCTGACGTCTGATCTCGGAGTCGTTGCTGGCACGTCTTCAGGGTGTGCAGAAACGAGGAGGAGCCATCCCTTCCCCTTCCCCCACCATGCCATCCCCCTCTGGGGCTCCCTATTGGGTGCACGGAGGATGGAGCTAGATGCCCAAGGTGAAATATGGATGTCTGAGCCCAAGCCCAAATCACTAAGTAGAGAAGGATGGCTTTGAAGTTTAGGACGATAACATAGTACTTGGCCGAGCGCGTATCACTTCAACTGTGCAAAACCAAGAAGCCACACACAGACTTTATAAAGGCAACAGACTATCTGATGCTTGGATAAGAGTTCAAGTAAAATATCATTGGCAGAAGTTTCAAGGTTGGTTGGCCACTAACAAGCTAACTAGAATAAACAAAAAGTGAAGTGAAATCTCTCCCCACAATTCCTGGCTCATGAAAACAGCAACAACAACAAAAAACCCAAACACTCGATAAACCTTGGTGGAACAGGAACTCTTGGGAAATCACTGTGAGATATAAATTTTGAGGACTTGGCTTCGAGAAGTTGAGAGAATTATTATTATTATTATTATTATGAAGCTTCAGGCACAGAGGATTGAGTTGATCATCCTTCTCAATTCATTGCCCTTTATCAATGTTGATCTGCTTATTTTATTTACTACCTCTCTATTTGTGCTCTCTGGGGCTATTTACTTCACTTCTCTGTGCTTCAGTCTTCTCACCTGTAAGATGAAGATAATAATGGTTTCAGTCTCTTAGGGTTGTACTGAGGGTTTAAAAAGTTAATTTGTGCGAAACACTACATCCAACATATAGTAACTGCAGACTATCATTTTTATTAGTTCTTATTATTTATTTCTTTGTATTCTCATTCTCCAGTTCCATTTCCTCTGCTCCCACAGGCAGTCCTTCTAATATTGGAATGCATATCCTTTTGTTCATAACTATTTTTGCAAAGTCTGCATTATTGGTTTATCAATTTATGCCATTGTGCTACATATATCAGCAGTGAGGTTGTAAGATCCACTCACATTACTTTGAGTACATCTGACCTGTTTTTCTGAGCTGTTGCTTGGGCCCCATGGTGCGTACCCATCGTGTATCACCCACCCACTCGCCCAGACTAGAGGCCGAGATTTTGCCCCTGGTACTTCACTGCCAGAAACAATAGTGTAATGGACATCTTTGAAAAGGTCCATTTTGGATCTGTTTGAGAATTTACTTAAACATATAACTATGAAAAGTACTGCTCAATATTAGGCTATGCTTATTTACAAGTTTACCAAGTATTGCAAGAAGGCTTGTCACAGTGGCTCCAAGTTTGTATTCCCACCAGTACATGGTTGTCCCCATGTCCCCTTATGCTGCAAACACTTTGCATTATCCAGCTCTTGAATTACTACTTCCATTCAGGAAGGAGAAGCCACAAAACAACATCACTACCAGGCAAACAATGAGGAAAAGTCAGATTATCTACAAAATCCTAGCATTTTTGGGAACGCTTCAGAGTACTTAGGTCACAAGCCACCAAAGGCACTGCATTCCCAGGTGTGTCAAGGTTTCTGCAGAGGAACTGGGCACATGACTGCTTCTCCCTACAAGGCTGTGGGAGAACGAGGAGCCCCCAGAGCAAAGCTGAGGGACAATCTGTGGGTTATTAATAAACCAGCAGCTTATTAATTCCCTGTCTCTCAGGTCCAAATCCACCCTTCCGTTCCTACTCTGTGAGGACGGGGGCCGGACCCTGCACATACGTACATGTCCTCTGCTTGCGGGCACAATATGAAGCTGTGCCAGCAGAGGGTGACGAAGGGACATTAAAAGGAGGGTGAGCAAAACCTTCTGAGTCTCCTGAAGCAGCTTCTGCAGCTCTTCTCCTGAGACCCAGGTGCCTGTCCAGCGTTCAGGTGGGACAGCACACGTGGCATCCAGCACACTTGGGCCGCTTTGCAGTAAGTTTCAAGACGCTTCTCCAGGAATTCAAGATAAGGTAAATGTAAAAATGTTGTATACGTTAGAAAAATTAAATCGAAAAGAAAAAAAACCTAAAATTGCAAGCACATTTATAATCATGCAAAGAAAACATGGTATCAAATGAATTTGGACACAGTGCCTAGAATTTATATCCTAGGAAAATATTCAGAAGAAGAATTGAATGAATGAACAAATGAGTGAAGGAGATCATGACGGGGATGTGGGTGTGGGCTACAGTAACTCAGCCTATCCTGGGGGGGGGGGGAGGGGGGAGGGGGAGGGGGAGGCGAGGGGAGGGGAAGAAGTATGTAACAATGCAGTATGTTTCTTGTTAATAGTAATATTGCTTTCAATATATTGCTTTTAAAACATCAAAAGTATTATACACCCTATAGGATAAGGTCCTATATAAATATAGTAAAAACTTCATGAACTGTGGTTTTCTGTGTAAGAGACAATGGATATAAATATGTGTGTAGGGAACTCTCTAGGGTAAACTTGAGATGGAGAGGGTGATATCAAGTCATGAGTTCTTTTGGTTTTCTGGCTCCCACTACTCAACAGGCTTATAAGTAACCAGCGGCCCCTCTGAAGCAGTGAGTGAGCGTCCAGTTCTTAGCTTCTAAATATCATTCCCCACAAAAAGGATCTAAGGCACTTTAGAGAAATGGCTGATTCTGGCTCTGGGGCAGGGGACATAGCAACTACTTTTGAGGTGACCTTTATGTGCCCGTAAGCCTGGGAACCTTAAATATGAAGAGGGTCATGCCAAGAGTGTAAAAGAGCCATTTGTAAGAGGCTCCCATTGCAAATTCAGTGGGACAATTTGAACATCAAAAATATTTAGGGCTTCCCGGGTGGCGCAGTGGTTGAGAGTCTGCCTGCCGATGCAGTGGATACAGGTTCATGCCCCGGTCCGGGAGGATCCCACATGCCGCGGAGCGGCTGGGCCCGTGAGCCATGGCCAAAAATGAAAAGCAAAACTAACAAAAAGGAAACAAACTATACCTTCGCTTTACACCAGACTGCCATCTAAAAAATGTAAAATCATAACAGATTAGAAATAATTGATTCAGGCAAAAATCAGAAATGAATACCTTTTATTTGTAAGATTGTTGGGAAAGATATTCTCATAGTATCAATGTATTTCCCCCCAAATTACTTAGTACCTGCAAAGAAAAAGATGCAGATTTTCCAACGGAGAGATGCCGATGCATGAGTGTCACTAACGGAGGGGCAGCCTGACACGTGTACCTCTTGATATGGTGCAGCAGGAGGGACCCAGCATCACCTCTGAAAGGTCCTTGCCCTATATGTTGAGCTTGCACCTAATCACACTTCTAGACCAAGGGTTGGAAAACTTTTTCTGTAAAGGGAGAGACAACAAATATCATGGTCTTTGTGGACCATATGTTATCTATTACAACTCCCCAATTCCATCATAATGCAAAGGCAGCCATAGACAATATCTAAATAACTGGGTATGATTGTGTTTCAATAAAACTTTATTCACAAAAGCAGGTTGTGGACCAGACCTCACCCATGACCATAGTGCACCCCCAGTCATAGACTTAACTTCTAGTTCAAAGAGACTGAGGAATAAGTTATGACATCATGAGGAAACAGGCACAGAATACTGGAGAATGGGACATTCTACAAGGTCGCATACCACAGTTAAATAATACAATGAAATTAAAACCAAACATATCAGAGAGGAGTATTCCGTAATAAAAGAGACTAAAGAGGCATAACAACTGAGTTTAACGCACAAACATTAGCTCGATTTCAGTTCAAAAAGAGAAGAAAAAGGAAAAATGAAAACTAAGTGGTGTAAAAGGCAGTTCTGTCAAAATTGAAGAAATGTACACATAGGTTGGATATTTTATGATGTTGAATTCTGTTATTTTTATTGATGTTATTCCTATTAGTAGATTTAAAGTGGCAAGTGTTTATGTGAGGATATGTGCTTATTCTTAGGAAGAACTTCTTGAATTTTACGGGAGTAGTACATTTGACTAAATGTAAGTCATTTCTTTTTTTTTTTTAACATCTTTATTGGAGTATAATTGCTTTACAATGGTGTGTTAGTTTCTGCTTTATAACAAAGTGAATCAGCTATACATATACATATATCCCCGTATCTCCTCACTCTTGCATTTCCATCCCACCTTCACCATCCCACCCCTCTAGGTAGTCACAAAGCACCGAGCTGATCTCCCTGTGCTATGTGACTACTTCCCACTAGCTATCTATTCTACATTTGGTAGTGTGTATATGTCCACGCCACTCTCTCACTTCATCCCAGCTTACACTAGCCCCTCCCTGTGTCCTCAAGTCCATTCTCTACGTCTGCATCTTTTTTCCTGTCCTACACCTAGGTTCATCAGAACTATTTTATTTTTTTAGATTCCATATATATGTGTTAGGACACAGTATTTATTTTTCTCTTTCTGACTTACTTCACCCTGTATGAGAGATTCTACGTCCATCCACCTCACTACAAATAACTCAATTTCGTTTCTTTCTATGGTTGAGAAATATTCCGTTGTATATATGTGCCACATCTTCTTTATCCATTCATCTGTCGATGGACACTTAGGTTGCTTCCATTTCCTGACTATTGTAAATAATGCTGCAGTGAACATTGTGGTAAATGACTCTTTTTGAATTATGGTTTTCTCAGGTGTATGTCCAGTCGTGGGTTTGCTGGGTCATATGGTAGTTCTATTTTTAGTTTTTTAAGGAACTTCCATACTGTTCTCCATAGTGGCTGTATCAATTTACATTCCCACCAACAGTGCAAGAGGGTTCCCTTTTCTCCACACCCTCTCCAGCATTTATTGTTTGTAGATTTTTTGATGATGGCCATTCTGACTGGTGTCACACACCAGTGATAACATTGATTTGCATTTCTCTGATGATTAGTGATGTTAAGCATCCTTTCATATGTTTGTTGGCAATCTGTATAACTTCCTTAGAGAAGTGTCTATTTAGGTCTTCTGCCCATTTTTGGATTGGGTTGTTTGTTTTTTTGAAATTGAGCTGCTTGCAAATATTGGAGATTAATCCATTGTCAGCTGCTTCATTTGCAAATATTTTCTCCCATTCTGAGGGTTGTCTTTTCATCTTGTTTATGGTTTCCTTTGCTGTGCAAAAGCTTTTAAGTTTCATTAAGTCCCATTTGTTTATTTTTGTTTTTATTTCCATTTCTCTAGGAGGTGGGTCAAAAAGAATCTTGCTGTGATTTATGTC
>NC_041225.1:28107492-28109267 GCF_002837175.3 Physeter macrocephalus
CTTTTATCTATTTTTCTTCTCTGATTGCTGTGGCTAAAACTTCCAAAACTATGTTGAATAATAGTGGTGAGAGTGCACAACCTTGTCTTGTTCCTGATCTTAGAGGAAATGATTTCAGTTTGTCACCATTGAGAATGATGTTTGCTGTGGGTTTGTCATATATGGCCTTTATTATGTTGAGGTAAGTTCCCCCATGCCTACTTTCTGGATGGTTTTTGTCATAAATGAGTGTTGAGTTTGTCGAAAGTTTTTCTGCATCTATTGAGATGATCATATGGTTTTTATTGCTTAATTTGTTAATATGGTGTATCACATTGCTTGATTTCCTTATATTGAGGAATCCTTGCATTTCTGGGATAAACCCCACTTGATCATGGTGTATGATCCTTTTAATGTGCTGTTGGATTCTGTTTGCTAGTATGTTGTTGAGGATTTTTGCATCTATGTTCATCAGTGATATTGGCCTGGAGTTTTCTTTCTTTGTGACATCTTTGTCTGGTTTTGGTGTCAGGGTGATGGTGGCCTCTTAGAATGAGTTTGGGAGTGTTTCTCCCTCTTCTATATTTTGGAAGACTTTGAGAAGGACAGCTGTTAGCTCTTCCCTAAATGTTTGATAGAATTCGCCTGTGAAGCTGTTTGATCCTGGACTTTTGTTGTTGGAAGATTTTTAATCACAGTTGCCGTTTCAGTGCTTGTGATTGGTCTGTTTATATTTTCTATTTCTCTCTGGTTCAGTCTCAGAAGGTTGTGCTTTTCTAAGAATTTGTCCATTTCTTCGTGGTTGTCCATTTTATTGGCATATAATTGCTTGTAGTAATCTCGCATGATCCTTTGTATTTCTGCAGTGTCAGTTGTTACTTCTCCTTTATTCATTTCTAATTCTAAAGATCTGAGTCTTCTCTCTTTTTTCTTGATGAGCCTCTCTACTGGTTTCTCAATTTTGTTTATCTTCTCAAAGAAGCAGCTTTTAGTTTTATTGATGTTTGCTATTGTTTCCTTCATTTCTTTTTCATTTGTTTCTGATCTGATCTTTATGATTTCTTTTCTTCTGCTAACTTTGGGGGTTTTTTTGTTCTTCTTTCTCTAATTGCTTTAGGTGTAAGGTTAGGTTGTTTATTTGAGATGTTTCTTGTTTCTTGAGGTAGGATTGTGTTGCTATAAACGTCCCTCTTAGAACTGCTTTTGCTGCATCCCATCGGTTTTGGGTCATGGTGTTTTCATTGTCATTTGTTTCTAGGTATTTTTTGATTTCCTCTTTGATTTCTTCAGTGATGTCTTGGTTATTTAGTAGTGTATTGTTTAGCCTCTATGTGTTTATATTTTTAGCACATTTTTCCTGTAATTGATATCTTGTCTCATAGCGTTGTGGTCAGAAAGGATACTTGATACGATTTCAATTTTCTTAAATTTACCAAGGCTTGATTTGTGACCCAAATCCTGGAAAATGTTCCATGAGCCCTTGAGAAGGAAGTGTTTTCTGTTGTTTTTGGATGGATTGTCCTATAAATATCAATTAAGTACATCTTGTTTAATGTGTCATTTAAATCTTGTGTTTCCTTATTTATTTTCATTTTGGATGATCTGTCCATTGGTGAAAGTGGGGTGTTAAAGTCCCCTACTATGATTCTGTTACTGTCAATTTCCCCTTTTATGGCTGTTAGCATTTGCCTTATGTATTGAGGTACTCCTATGTTGGGGCATAAACAATTACAATTGTCATATCTTCTTCTGGGATTGATCCCTTGATCATTATGTAGTGTCCTTCTTTGTCTCTT
>NC_041225.1:28109305-28115957 GCF_002837175.3 Physeter macrocephalus
TGTGTCTTTTGGTTGGAGCATTTAATCCATTTACATTCAAGGTAATTATCGATCTGTATGCTCCTATTACCATTTTCTAAATAGTTTTGAGTTTGTTATTGTAGCTCTTTTCCTTCTCTTGTGTTTCCTGCCTAGAGAAGTTCCTTTAGCATTTGTTGTAAAGCTGGCTTGGTGGTGCTGAATTCTTTTGCGGTATGTGGGCCTCTCACTGTTGTGTCCTCTCCTGTTGCGGAGCACCGGCTCCGGATGTGCAGGCTCAGCGGCCATGGCTCACGGGCCTCGCCGCTCCGTGGCATGTGGGATCTTCCCAGACGGGGGCACGAACCTGTGTCCCCTGCATCGGCAGGCAGACTCTCAACCACTGTGCCACCAAGGAAGCCCTAATTTTTGATAGTTTGATTAATATGTGTCTTGGCATGTTTCTCCTTGGATTTATCCTGTATGGGACTCTGTTTCTTCTGGACTTGATTGACTATTTCCTTTTCCATATTAGGGAAGTTTTCAACTATAATCTCTTCAAATATTTTCTCAGTCCCTTTCTTTATTTCTTCTTCTTCTGGATCCCTGTAATTCGAATGTTGGTGAGTTTAATATTGTTCCAGAGCTCTCTGATACTGTCTTCAAATCTTTTCATTCTTTCTTCTTTATTCTGCTCTGTGGTTCTTATTTCCACTATTTTATCTTCCAGGTCACTTTCCATTCTTCTGCCTTCATTATTCTGCTATTGATTCCTTCTAGAGAATTTTTAATTTCATTTATTTTGTTGTTCATCATTGTTTATTTGGTCTTTTGTTCTTCTAAGTCCTTGTTAAAAGTTTCTTATATTTTCTCCATTCTATTTCCAAGATTTTGGATCATCTTTACTACCATTACTCTGAATTTTTTTTCAGGTATACTGCCATTTCCTCTTCATTTGTTTGGTCTGGTGGGTTTTTGCCTTGCTCCTTCATCTGCTGTGTGTTTCTCTGTCTTCTCATTTTGCTCAACTTAGTGTGTTTTGGGTCTCCTTTTAGCCGGCTGCAGGTTCGTAGTTCCCGTTGTTTTTGGTGTCTGCCTTCAGTGGTTAAGGTTGGTCCAGTGGGTTGTGTAGGCTTCCTGGTGGAGGGGACTAGTGCCTGTGTTTTGGTGGATGAGGCTGGATCTTTTCTTTCTGGTGGGCAGGACCGCATCTGGTGGTGTATTTTGAGGTGTCTGTGACCTAAAATTATGATTTTAGTCAGCCTCTCTGCTAATGGGTGAGGTTGTGTTCCTGTCTTGCTAGTTGTTTGGCATGTGGTGTCCAGCACTGGAGCTTGCTGGTCATTGAGTGGAGCTGGTCTTAGCGTTGAGATGGAGATCTCTGGGAGAGCTTTCACTGTGTGATATTGAGTTGAGCCGGAAGGTCTCTGTTAGTCCAATTCCATGAACTTGGCTCTCCCACCTCAGAGGCACAGGCCTGACACCTGGCTGGAGCATCAAGACCCTGTCAGCCACCTGGCTTAGACAACCTAGAGCTGGTGGATGGATGACTACTCTGGTTACAGCTGTGAGGGGAAGCTCAGCTGGTTATTTTCTAAACCATTTCTTGATATGTGTTTAGGGTGTAAATATAGGGTGTACATTTTCTTTCTACTTTTCTATATGTTTTAAATTTCTCAAAATGAAATCTTAGGAAAACCAGATACAAGGAAAAAAACTCCTTTATTCTATTATCCCAGATGCTTCTTTATCTCTTTTCCCCAGAAAACCCAGCATACCCTCAAGCAAATACGATTTGGGCTGTTTGCCCCAGTAATTCAGTTTTCCAAAGCACTTACACAAGTCGTCTTTATCCCCAGATCCCTCTGGAGAGAATTTTCTTACTAACAAAATATATTCAGAAGCCAAAGAAATGAAAATCCATTTCCTCTTAACATACCACATTATAAGGGAAACATGTTTTTATTTGGGAGGGAAAGAAGAAAGGATTAAATATCTTGGAAGCCAGTCGGAAGTGTCAGGCATAGCAGACAAAGCCAGTCAGAAATTAAGCATTTTCTTTTCTTAATCACCAAAATATGCTGCTGGAAATCTTTGAACCTCAACCTGAATCCCAGCTGCTTCATGAAAGCTCTCTAATTCTCTCATGACCCATTAAAGAAGGGGCAGCGTCCCTGCCCCACCAATTTAAATTTTGCAGAAAGAAGCAAGGGATGGATTTTTTTTTTTTTTTGCTTGTCAGTGCTAATCCAGCTTGGAATCCTAGAGATAGGCAGGCAGTATCGTTTGGTGGACTAGAGATATCTTATAGGAAAAATCATGCAGAAGGGGAAGAAAATTAATATAGGTTAGTTGCCTGCTCTGTGCAAGAGGCTGTGCGGAAGATGTGTTTCCATCCTGTCATTCAGTCCCAGGTTCATGTGGCTGTCTCTGGTCCTCTCCTCTCTCCGTGGCCATCGTTTTGCCTTTTTGTTCTTTCCGTGTAGATGGCCAAGTCCCTGTATGAGAGTCCTGCTCCTGAGAGACCCCTGAGTAGGGCTTCCTCAGGTCATCTCCTTCCCTGTCAGATTTTTATAGTAGCCGATACTTGTCAAAGCAAAAGAGACAAAAGAGAAGAGATGGGTCGTGGGGCCAGTCAGGAAAACTGGAGTTCTGTTCTCGCTTTCCTCTGTTAACCTGTCAAGTCATATTATTGTCTTGGTTGCAGTTTTCTTACCTCTAAATAGAGGGCTCCTTATAGGGAAGGATGAGAGTAAAGCCCGTCTTAATGTTGTATGTCTCTGGTGTCCACAGTGCAGGTGACTCAGGAGACAACAGGGCAGCAGGTGAGATCAGGGTTACAGTGCCTGGTGGAGATGATGCCCAGGCCACTCTGCTTCCTCAGTGGCCACATGATGCTGGAGGCAGCAATTACTCAGATTCTGGGAGCCACGACTATTTTGTCCCTTACTGCTCAGATCTCAGAATCACACTATTACCTGTCGAACTGCAAAATTTTAACTGCGGGTTGGTTAATTCGTACACATCTTTGTTCTATGAGTTGTGTGTAGAAAATCATGCCAGAAAAATAAAAGGAGATTTCATTATATCTTTCTCCCTTTTCAGAGAGGCAGACAGCATAGCAAAGATGAGCTATTCTTTCCTTCCCTTTTTAGAAAACACTTGATTTATTAAAATTGGAAAAAATAGAATGTTTCTTGGATTAAATAGTCTAATCCCATTATGCAATTATCTCCAATGTACCAGTTCCGACATTAGATATTTGATAGGCAATATATAATTATAGAATGTGGTGTCATCCCAAATGATGGTGCTAGCATTCTCTCTCTTGTATGTAGGAATTGATATGTGTATATAGTACATAAATATATATTTCACGTATACATTTATTTTCATATATGTGTATACATGTCCTATCATCTATTGTCTCTCACATGTGTATTTTATTTATTTAGTATATATATTTATTTAATATATGCATGCTAACATTCCTATGTGTCTATACATACATCAAATTTACAATGTGAAAATCAGAGTGTATATATGAAACAAGTTTGCACAAATTTTGCAGGATAGTCTGTGGCTGAAAAGGGATTCAAACTCAGTCATTTCTGACTTAAAGTCCCTGTTGGCTCCACTATAACACACTTCAGTCACGAATGTGATTCTCTTATAGTACAAATTTATATTTTACCAAAGCAGTCATTATTTACTTGTCCTCTTCAGAAATCTGTTGCCAAAGCATCTCCAAAGCATATGCTCCACTGAGGAAATGAATGGTTCATATGAACTACATGTATTGAAAAACAACGATAACAAAGAAGGACCTGCCGTGTAGTACAGGGAACTCTGCTCAATATTCTATAATATGGAAAAGAATTTGAAAAATAAGATACATGTGTATGTTAACTGAATCACTTTGCTGTACACCTGAAACTGACACAACATTGTGAATCCACTATACTCCAATATAAAATAAAAATTAAAAAAACAAAGAAAAGCAACTATGTGCTACTACCTGGCATCTAACACTTAGCTTGTCATTCATCTCTATGGCTTTTTTTTTTTTTCTATTTACTTTGATACAGAAATAATGGAGCCCTTTGTGCTAATGACCAGCCTTCACCCATGCTTGTCAGATCAAGAAAGTACCTTTTCTTTTCAGAGTTTAATTTGTTCACTTAGAATTTTGGAATGGATGTCTCTTCTAACCCTCAATTCAGCTTGTTATTTAAAAACAAACAAACAAACAAAAAGATTCAACTGTTTAGATGGTGGAAACAAAGACACTGCCATGCTCCCCTGGCTGCTGGCCTCAGCAGGTTTATGTTTGGAAGTTAAAGCAAAGCAATGTTAGTTGCCAAATCTTAGCCACAGGAACAAATACAGATAATACATTTTAACTATTTTCCCCAAATAGTTTTTAATTAAAAAATGCACTCAAGGCCCAATTTATTAACAATTTATTGTAATGATACTTTTTTTTTAATCATTAATAGTGCTTAAGTTCACTCTAAAGTTAAACATACTAGTAACTTATTTTTGTTTTTTGGCTGGAAGGGAAGCCAGACTCTGATATTTTATTTCCAATGCACTAACAGCAATAAATACGAAGTTTTTTTTAAGATTTTTATTCTCAATAATGGGATTCAGGAGATCATACTACATTAACAGGAACCATTGTTTCCTGTATAACAGTTATCTACCTCTGATTTCTTGTATGGTTTTGCTAGCATATCTGTAGGCATTATTATTTAAATTATTTATGAGTCTAAACTCATATTTTTAAGTATTTCAATCTACTGAACCTAATGAATACCTATATATGGAACATATTTTCAAGCTGTGACTTCAGCTGTGGCAATGGATTAACAAAATCATGTACAATCTTTTGCCTTTTTTTGGAAACACATTTGAAATGTGGTTGGCTAGAGCCAGGGTGAATCCTAAGCTCAAGAAACATGGTTTCTTTCTGGGCAAGTTAACTGACTTGTGTGGGAAAAGAACATACTCCATCCTCAGTTTTGTTGATTTATACTCATAGACCTAAAGAAAATTTCCAACCAGACAGAAATATTTTTAGTATTCATATTTCTCACAGTTTCGAGACCTATTGGCAACTGGGTATAACCATGGTGCAGGTATGCATAATAGGGAGTTTTAAAAAATGAGATATAGTGATACAGTTAATTTAAAAAATATTTTCTGATGAAGTATTCACTTGAGAGATTAAAATTTCATGTAAAATGTTGGAGAAGTTAAGACAATACAGTCCCTTGTTTTCAGTTTGGTTTATTTGCTTCTTCAATAAATTGGTATTTGACCTGAATTCTGTTAAATTGAAATTGCCAGAATAAATTTTCCTTTCTATTTATTTTTCCTAAAAGTTCTGAATGATAAGTAAAAAGTTACATAGATATTTAGAAACACGAGTTTCTGAAATCTTGACCATGTAGTGTGGTGTTGTTCTTGGATTTAAATCCAAACTCTACATCTTCTTATCCATATGAACTTGAGTAAGATTTATAAACTCTCTAAGTCCTCATGTACAGAATGAAGATACTAACAGAGTTGTAAATGTCTTATAGATTTCTGGGGATTAGATGAGTTTTTATATATAGGTTTTAGGAGAGTGTTTGACAAAGAATAAGAGCTATATACAGATAGCCCTTCTTTCTGGCCATCATCATTATTATCGGCAGCAAGCACCCTTACTCTTTGGCCTCTATGAAATTATACTCGAAAACTTTAGAGATTCTTAAAACATTGGTCTAAATTATCTAGAAAGTTGATCTGTGTTTAGGGTGTGTTTAGTGATATGGTTATGTAGTTGTACTTCTATGAAACTTGTTAATATACAGGAACTATAACGGCTTACCTTGAATCTTCACTGAACGGTGGGGGGGAAACCCATGCCTCAAGAAACAGGACCTTGCTGTTGGCTGCTTCTCTCTCCTTTGCAGAATGACTTACACTCTGTGTGAATGGTTTACCCTGAAGATTCACCCTCTTTGTCTCTGTGGTTCCTTTTGCTTAGGCCACCATTCCAGGCTCGGTCCTTTGGTAAACGTGTTTGGGGCAGAGTGACGATAGGTGAATGAATGAGTGTGTGAGTTACAAAGCACAGTTTGGTGTAAAACTTAGAGGTTCTGACTCAAAGTTGGGAATCCTTTCCAGTGCCTAGGACTTTGGTATCCTTGGTTTTACAGGACCTATGTTTCTAGATAAACTCAACATGAGTAAGAAGGACACCTACAGGGGGTATGGAGGACCTGTGGGAAGGTTATTTTCTGTACATATTATGTTTCCCTTTGACTCAGTCCGTCTAGCTAATGGTCACTTCTCATGGCCTTATGGATGCCATTGCTTTTAGAGGAAGTCACCAGTAGTTCATGAGTTCATTTTCTCTCTCTCTCGTCTATCTATCTATCTATCTATCTATCTATCTATCTATCTATCTATCTATCTATCATCTCTCTATCTATAGGTATATAAAATCACACACTTTGAACCAGACTCTGTGGAAGCGCCAAAGATATAAAGATGAATAAGACAAGAAACTTCCCTTTAAAAAGCTCAGTGTAGGGCTTCCCTGGTCGTGCAGTGGTTGAGAGTCCGCCTGCCGATGCAGGGAACGCGGGTTCGTGCCCCGGTCCGGGAGGATCCCACATGCCGCGGAGCGGCTGGGCCCGTG
>NC_041225.1:28116001-28127832 GCF_002837175.3 Physeter macrocephalus
CCGCTGAGCCTGCGCGTCCGGAGCCTGTGCTCCGCAACGGGAGAGGCCACAATAGTGAGAGGCCCGCGTACCGCAAAAAAAAAAAAAAAAAAACAACAAAGCTCAGTGTAAGCAGGAAAAAAGAGAATACACAACCTTTATACAAAGTGAAGAAAGTACAATGATAGAGGGGACCACAGGGGATCGGGGGTGCAGGGATGGTCATCTACAAAACCAAAGATTTACAGGATACACTACCTACCACCTTTACTCTCACCCTTGTATGGGGCCTCTTCTCTTCTGATTGCTGCTCTTAGAGACCAGAAATCGTGGCCTAAGAATCATTGCTTGTCCCTTTTGCATGACCATCAGATACACTGAATCCCCTTACACGTGGTAGGCCCTCCGCAAGTTACTTGTTGTTGAATGGAATTAATGCCACATGCAATTAAACTGTCAAAAGTCACTTCGCTTGCTTGGTTATTTTAAAAATCACCATTGTGACAAGCTGGGATCCTGTAACCATTTTATTATTTAAAGGAGATCTGCCTTTGCCCAAAGGTGTGCTTATTTCTTTTGCTTTTAAAGGAGGATGGTTTAAAAGCCGTTACAGTTTTAAGTAGATCTCATCAAGGAGCCAGGTTTCCTCCAAATTTACAGACTGAAATGGATTTAGCCCTTTAGATAAAAAGAAAAACTTGGCTTGTCTGTCTCACAGAAATTTACTTCATGAACAGTGGGTTGTTTTCTCATCGATGAGAGATAAATTAGGTGTGTTACTGTTGACGTTTTTGGTGTCCTTTGAAGGAATCTAGAAAAAGTGATGTCGGCACTTCCGCTGACAGGCGCCGGCGCTCCAAGATTGTGAGCAGAGTTCATGGTGGTCTTGGAGACCCCACGAAGAGGCATTGATCGGACTTAAAAAGAGGGGATTGTATAGAAATTGCGGGGTGTGCCAGAGATGGTGGGGCAGCCTTTCCACATTCCGAAAAAGCATGTGGAGGGTGTAACGGAATGGTCCATCTGGCCTCCTTGTGATTTCTGTGCTATTGAACAACCAACAGCTCATTAAACGCTGGTTGGCCAAAGCTTCCAGACTCCCCACTAAGACTGGCTCGAGAGCAAAAATTAATAACATGTGCTGACATTAACTTGCTGAAATAAAAAAGTAAATTTTTGCTGGACATTTTGTATTTCATGGGCGATAAAGCTTCTGTTGAAAAGAAACTGAAGAATACTCCTTTTTTTCCTTTCTTTAAATAAGGTATGGTTATCCATAGAATGTTTCCGGGGCTGTGAAAGCCTTAGTAACTAGTGCTTTCCAGATGTCTGCTTTTAATTATTTTTAAGAGGCTGGTCATTTCAACTGCTGATTTGGAGTTTCACGGGGAAGGACTTGGTAACTAAAATAATTGAACTTGATTTATTACCTTTGGAAGTTCTTTGCCCCATTCCTAAAGAAAACAGAACGCAGCTCATTGTTTGCATAGCTGCATAAAGCTGAATTGGTGAATTCATGGGGTGTTTTGAGGAAGGCGGGGCGGGGAGTGGGGAGCTTTAGTGCTATGTCTAGTCTTGGATTCATACGAACCCGCCGAAGGTTTCAGCCTCTGCAGCCGTGAAGTTCACGGCTGTGACTCGCTTTCCCTTCTTTCATCCGTGATGTGAGATCTCAGGGTGTGAATGGCTTTGGAGCACAAGAGTCGATTCCCAGCCGTGTGGAGATCCTCTCAGAGAAGGAAAACGACAGCAAAGAGTCTGGTGTACTCATCACATCAGCCAGCTCTGAATACAGTTCACCAGCCTGAGGAGAGACCTCAGGAAGTGGGCCCTACCGTGAGCAGCGCAAAGGCAATAATAAGACCACGTTGAGCTGCCTGGGGGTCAGCGATACACCAGCCTGTGTTCTCAGCCCTGCCTTGCGTGGGGGTCTTCACTGATGCTTAGGGAACCCTCGGTGAAGACGCTTAGGGAACCCTCTGAAATTGTCATGCTTATACCACATGCTTATACCGCATGCTTATATTTGCTTACAGATTAGGAAGTGAAGTCAGGAGATTAAATGGCTCGTTCAAGGTCCTGCACCTGGGACGTGGCCATGATGGGTTTTGAGCCCAGACTTGACTGGTTACACTCTGTCCCCCTCCAGCAGGCAGACGACGTGCTTCCCTAGGGCTTCTGTCTGAGCTTTGCCTGAGATCAGGCTTTGATTTGGAAGGTAAAAACCTTTTCTCGATGAGAGCTTTACCTGTACGCGGGAGGCATGGAGGGGGGCCGTGATTGTCCGGGGAGGGATGGAGAAGAACGGATAAGTCGAGGGAGGAGGGGGCGGAGCACCGGGGATGCCACTCTTCATAGGCGGTGTGGTTAAGGTGCCAAGTTCAGTTCTGTGCTTGAGTTTAAGACACTGTAGCTTATTTAGTGTCTCTTTGGTTGAGCCTCTGCTCCTGCCTACAGACAAGTCAATAAACAGCCTGTGACCTTGAGGAACCAAGATCTACACTGGGAAACCCACACAGGCAGACGTTGACTAAACCAGCAAGTGAAGCACAAATGGTTATGAAAGTGCAGAGGGGGAGAGAGAGTGATTATTACACAGGAGTTGAGGAAGATAGCCTGGCTGAGGTGGCCCACAAAACCTGAAAGACGGGACTTGAAAGACAGAGAGAGTTTCAAGACAAGGGAGCTAGTTTATTACGAACTCGCTAAACCCATCCAGACTTTTCCAGACCTAGGATTCTCCTAGAAACTAGGAGAATCCAGCTAGAAACTAGCTGGATTTGGTGACACTTCTAGTGAAAGCTTGGAGAGAAATGAAGAGAATGTTTAGGCATTTGAGAAAGCTGCCTAAGAGGAACCCAGAAAACTAGAACTCCTAGAAACTAGGGCCTCATGAGATACTATAGGCAAAGCAATTATGTGGGAGCCAGGATGAGTCTGGTATCAGATAAGAACTTTAAGATTGACAGATTTCCCTAACGTAGAGGCAAACAGGCTTTAACAAATATTTGTGGTGGGTCAGTTTCATCAATAAAGTCATTAAATCAGTCTTTTTCCTCATCTCATACGGGACGGGGGCCACCTCAAAATCCAGAAGCCTTATAGGTGATGTTAGCTGATACAGCCTATTCTCTGGAGTGGAGTCGTCATGGTGCATGCCAACAGGCATGTGAACAACTTTGGCTGCTTTCTACCCATCCCTTTAATCTTCGACTCTGAGTTCCCACCCCATTGGGCATGTGAAACACCTCAGTCATGTCCATGGTTCCCACTCCCCGCAGAATCTTCTCTAGTGACAAGACATGGAAGTGGCGGTCCTCGGACGCCAATGCACACAGGTTCGATTTGAGATATTTCTCTCGCTGTCCTCGGCATTTCGGGTTTGCGGCTCTTGGCTTTTGTTAAGTCTTACTCTGAGCCTTGGAGTTTCTCTTTGGCTTTTGTGCTATGACTGGAGACTAGAAAATGTTGCAAGGTCACATTCTCTTAGAGTGGACATGAACTATTCTCCTGGCAGGGGTCTTGTTGCATCCCGGGAAGCACTTACAGACAGCAGTGTTTATGTTCGGAGCGCACAGGTTCCTTTGGCCTTTCATCTTCTGTCTTCTCCCCAGCCAGGAAGGAGCACCTCTTTTGCGTTTGATGGAATGAGGGAGAGCCTGATTCTTCCTGCCTTCCTAGAATTTTATAGAGGATACATTTCTCCATCTCTGAGGTTTAAGATTTTGGATCTTAAAATCTTAAGATCACTTGCACACTAATTTTATTCTGTCCCAGGATGGGCCTTCCTGAGGTAAAGGGAATGAAACCAACGACTGGGATGAATGAGGAAAAGGAAACAGGGAAACTACAGGAGGGACGTGAATAAGGATTTATACCAAAGGCCACCTCTCCTACTCTATTCCTACCCTAGGAATTCCTGCTAAGCATTGCATTTCTAGCCACGTGTTCTCACCACCACGACGTGCATCACCCCTGCCCCTGAATAAGGACTGGGACATGAGACACTTGTGCCAGGTGTCCTCCAAGGTCGCCCTGGTATTCATGCCTCTGGATATTCCCTTCCACCTTAAACAGGGCTGATCCGTGGACCCAGGAACATTCTGTGGAAATGATGGCACGTGACCCCCAAGACTAGGTCATCAGGAGGCATCTTCCCCTCGCTCTCTCGGCTCACCCACTCTGGGAAGGCAGCGCCATCTCATGACGGTTCTTGGGCTGCCTGTGGGGGTGGTCCCTGTGTCAGGAACTGGGGCCTCGGGTAAGGAGTCGGCACAGCTTCTCAGCCACTTGAGTGATTTGCTTGGAAGTGGATCTTGCAAGCCAGGCAAGCCTTCTGATGACTATAGTCGAGCCTAGATCTTTCTTGCAACTTCCAGAGAGAGTTGGAGCCCAGACCACCAAGGCCAGCCGGTGCTGAACGCGGAACCATGGAAATCATAAAAAGTGATAAACGGCTGTTGTCCTTTAAGCCACCAGGTTTGGGGATAATTTATTATGCGGTTGTGGATAATCAATATAGATTTTGGTCCCTGGAAGTGAGGTTTTGTGGTAATAAAAACCTAACGTGTAGGAGAAGCTTTACGAGTGGGCAGTGGGTGACAGCTGGATTTGGTGACACTTCTAGTGAAAGCTTGGAGAGAAATGAAGAGAATGTTTAGGCATTTGAGAAGGCTGCCTAAGAGGAACCCAGATTTTGGTTTCCTATGTTTTGTTCTCTGCACTTAACCTCTTTCTCCACATTTCCAGTGACTAAACCCAACTTACAGCTGAAAGGCAAGGGAGCCTATTCATGTAATCCACCCAGGTGAGGCTCCTGGGCCAGAAAGCAGGTGCTCAAAGGTGGAGAAGGGGAGAGAATAGATCTGAAGAACAGGGAAGATAGCCAGCACAAGATTACTCGTTTATTTTTTCTTTCTGTCGCCACATTTGATAATTAAACCACCAGTAATGATGTCTTGTTCAAGGTGCTACAGCCTACTGCCAGCACGGAACATAGCACATAGTAAAACCATCCAACTTCAATGAGTCACAACTTCTGCAACAGTTCCATGGGGGAGAATAATAAGATTTGGTTACAGATAGGTAAAGGCTAAATTTAAAGATGAATAAAAAGTTTTTGATCAGCAGCCAGGTATATACCAATGTTTTACTATCAACAAAACTAAATTTTAGAATCATCCCCTAGATAGTAATTGGTTTATTTATATTTCCATTACTTTTCTAGGTAGTTCAAAGATGTAAAGATTTGTAGAACATAGCTTTTTTGGGCAAAGAGTTTAAATTTTTATTTGGAAGACACAAACCAACATTAGACTGGTGCCAAGAGTTGTGGTATAGATGAAAAAAAAGTTTGAGAATTGAGCAAGGGAGAGATCACTATAGACAGAAGTAAAGTACAAGGGTTTGAACTGTCCACTGTTTCCCCTTCCTCCCTTCCTTCCTTCCCTCCATTCAACCTTTCTTCCATCCTTCTATTCATCCATCCAGCCAAAATTTTTATGCATTTGTTCTAGGCAGAATTCTGTCCTTGGTCCTGAAGATATAGATATGAATAAGAGGCAGTTCCTGTCCCCATGAAATATTGACAAAAAACACCCAACAAGCAAGTGAAGAGCAGAGAAAACATTTGCCGAATGGGAAAAAACAATGCATGTTATGGTTAATCTTATGTGTCTACGTGGCTGAGCTGTGATGCCCAGACGTTTAGTCTAGATGTTGCTGTGAAGGTATTTTGCAGATGTGATTAATATTTACAATCAGTTGACTTTAAGGAAAGGAGATTATACTTGCTAATGTGAGTGGGCCTCATTCAGTCAAGCTGAAGGCCTTAAGAGCAGAAATTGAAGTTTCCTGGAGAAGAAGGAATTGCCTCAAAAGATTTTCCAGCCTTCTAGCCTTCTCTACAGATTTCAGGCTCAGGACTGTAATGTCAGCTCTTCCCTGAGTTTGCAGCCTGTGGGCCTGCCTTACAGATTTGGACTTTCCACACACACCCACACCCTGAATCATATGAGTCAATTTCTTTAAATCAATTATATATAAGTTATGATTTATTTTATATATATCCGGGGAAAGAGAAATAAACCAAAGCTTATATCTAGGTCGGCAATATTACCAAAAGAAACCCTCAGCAACCATCAACAGCAGTACGTAGAAGGGAGAGCTCTGTGTTGAGTGATGTGTCAATTTTCTATCTGAGACCATTTCTTTGAAGCAACTGATTTGCTTCATGGGAGATGTGTTTCCTTTACTACTGATTTGCTGAAGATTCATTTTTATGTTAAAGCTTTAAACTTGAGACCTGACTTTATTTACACTGGTGGTAGAGATCAAAGTGAATGGGAATATACTGACAGATGGTGTCACTTAAAGTGTGGTCTGAGACTCTAATTCTGTCATGAATTGGTAACAGGTACTGACATAGACCAGGGAAGGTGGATTCACTTCCCAAGTGTAACGATGTTTTTAAAAAATTCTCTTAAAGGTTTTTTTATTTGTATTGGCATTGTAAAACCTTACATTATTATTATAAAAATATGGAAAATATCAAAAAGTAGAAAGAAGAAAAAGACAGCAATAATATTAGACTATAATCCAATCATCACTACTAGTAGCATGGTTAGTATTTCCTTAAATAAGTTATTTAAATTTTTAAATAGATCCATCTAAGTAGACAACTTTGACTTTAGTGTTTTTTTTTTTTCCACTTAGCTTCATATTCCAACTATTTTCTCAGCTATTCATGCACTCATTCATTCAACATATACCCCTCGAATTTCTCTTCTGTGCCAGACACTCAGGCAGGTGCTGGAGGATTCATCAGAAACAGGATAGCAAGAATTTACCCATGCCTTACGTTTTTTGAGCATCATTTTTAATGTTTGATTAATAATCAGCCGTGTACTTTTACGATAATTTCCTCAATCATTTCTCAAGCTTAGTGTATCAGTTGAGCATTGATTAAATGAGGAGAGAGATTCAGAGACTGGAAAAATAAATGTTCTGTATGTCCACATTATTTGATAACTTTTTTCTATCCTAATTTCACTGAAAGGAGAAGTAGCATAGTGTATCTGACAGGAGAGAACAGATATAAAAATCGCACAATGGCTGTCTTTTTGTAGTAAAGGCAGGTCCCTGCAATTGGCGTCCAGTGTCCATTGCGGACTCCGAGGTCGTGTTGAAGGCCTTCTTCTCCTTCGACTTGTAGATCTTCCAAGTCTCAGTCACTGAGGTCATGCAGCACTCTCCTGCCCATCCTTCTCGGTGTGTGGCGTGCTCTGGTTTGTCAGCTGCCGGTTCTAACAGCACACGGAGCCACCTCATGTGTCCTCCCTGAGCTGATCACCCGTGAGAGCCATCTTCTGCTGGTGTGAACCCAAGACTCCTCTACAGTCAGGCAGTCATGAAAAAGCCTCTCGGGCTGCTGGTTGCGTTGGCCTCCTTCCAATTTGCCGGGTGGCTGACACTCGTATAATCACTTTGCATTGTGGCAGTATAATCAGGTTGACAAAAGTGGACAAGATTTTTGGAGCCAATCAAGCACACTAATTCATTTTAAAATGCTGAACAGGTGCCACTGGGACACATTGAAGGTGGTTATTAGGCAAAAGTCGCTCGGAGGAAGGCGGGCCGACATCTGTGCCCATTATTAGAGACACAATAGAGCAGGCCCCCGAGCAAATAGGAGCAGGGTCTTCCTGTGGATGGGGCAGCCCTCTGCACGAACCTCCGGATTTAGGACTCTTACTGCTTAGGGTAATTAGCATTTGAAGGGGGAGGATGCTGAATGCATCTTTTCTCTTTCTCCTGGGGGTGGGTAAAAGCGGTGTCTGATTGAATTAAGAAAGGCAGTAACTTCAGGCACCCACATAATCAAATGTTAACTATAGCAGAACAAGAACAGTCTAATGTGTCTTTGTGATTTAAATCTGACTGAGCGTGGTTGCCTACTGGCCTTTTGGTTTCCGGGAGCTCCTTTGTTCTTCAGTGTTTTGCTCCTTTAAGTTGTGTCCGGCTTCTCATCAGAGACATTTCATCGCCGCCGACCAGCTGGAATTGGAAATAAACCTAGGAGATCTGCTCCAGCTTCTGACGGGTAGATGCAGAAAAAGGCAAGACTAAAATCCGGTAGCACAAACATCATTGATAAATGTTTGGAAGGTTGCGTTGATAGACACAAGTTCAAAAAGCATTGACTTTTTTTCCTAACTGAATGAGTGTCTCAGACATAATTCTTTAAAAGAAGGAAAAAAACAAAAATATGAGTTTTGGAATGAGGTGGTTCTAGATTCAAGTTCCGGCTTCAGAATTAACACGTGAGCTCCCTCAGAGAGGCTCCTCTAATGTGTGTCCATTCGGAGGGCTCAGTTCTAGCAGTTGGGAATGTGGAGGAGAAAAGAAATGGTTATACTTAGGGACTAGGAGGGATTGTTGGTGGGACTGACACAGAGCTCCTCCCGCTGATTGATGGAGCTCCTTAAGAGTAAGGAGAGAGTCCTTTTCTGTATATCTGCGGAGTCTCAACTGCCAGGCTCTTCTGAAGTGTTCAAAAATATTTGTTAAATTAATGCTCAAAAATACTTGTTAAATGAATAAATGCCAGTGTATTGAAACACATTTAGGATTCTCCCAGATGCTTTCTGTTCCAAAAAAGCTCTTGTTCCAAGGTCTTTAATTCAGTTAAGAAGGTTCTGGAATAGCATCTCAACTGTCCTCCACCACACACACATATTTTAAATTCCGATCAATATATTTTTATTGAAATATATAAATCCTAAAAATATATATATATATATATCCTTTTTTTACTTAATTATGTAAAGGTTTGATCAAAATATTTTTTGAATCTTAATTTTGATAAATTGAGTATATGTCCACAAAAACCATACTGAGTGAGTGATTCAACATCTGTGCATTTTTCCCTTCCGAAAGATATGTGACATCATGCCCATCAGGATGGGTGGATAGAGATGGATAAAGCAGAATCAAATATGGCAACCTAAACACCCTCCAATAGAGCTCAGCGTAATTTCCCTTTTCAGATCTGTAAGAGTGAAGATAAATGATGGGGGATTAGACAAAACTCTTGTGTGCATACTCAAGTTCCCAGCGGGGAAAATCAATTTAATCTATTGTGCCTAAAACGATGCTTTTTAAAAATAGTCCCAAGCCAGAAATTTACATTTAGAATTTTTGAAATTAAATGTAGTCTTTTAAGAATGCTTAAAGTGTTCGTATGATTAAAAAATCAAAACTATGTAAAAATATAAATGAAAAGCCTAGTTCCACACCTACTCTTAACTGCTCTGTTCTCTCTCACCACCCTCGATATTTTTATTAGTATCTTACATGTGATCCAGTGTTTCCCAATGAAAGTACGACAAATACATATACCATCATTTCATCTTGTCTTTTGCAAAAAGTAGCATAATTTAACCCTTAATCTGCTCCTTGTTTTTAAAATATTTTAATGAAATATAACACATACAATAAAATACACAAGTCTTCAGTGTACAAATGAATGAATTAAAATAGTTATACCTATTTAGCCACCTTACCAATCATATGCAGAGTATTCCCAACATGTCAGAATGCCCTTTTGTGCCCTTTTCCATTCAATGCCTCTCCTGGAAGTAACCATCATTCTTAATTCTATCACCATAGGTTATTTTGCCTGATTCATAGAGTATATAATCTTTTGTGGCTGGTTTCTTTAACTTGCTTTCTTTTCACTAGTTCCATGAAATATACTATGATGTTGTGTTTGCACATAGATGGTTATTTTTTATTGCTATGTAATAGTCCATTGTATGTATAGACCACAGTTTATTTATTCATTCTTCAATTGATATATGGACAATCAAGTTATTTCCAATTTTTCTTTATTATTAATAAAGCTTATATCACCTTTTTGGTACTGTCCCTAGCTAAATAGATACACTTTTTTTTCTTTTGGGTATATGTGAAGGAGTGGTAGAAAGCTGTGTCATAAATATTTCCAAACATATTTTCAAAAACTTTTTAAGAATTTACAGAGATGTTATTAATGTATGAGGGTTCCAGTTGCTCCATATGCTATGGCTGACACTCATTACTGTCAGTTGTCTTGATTATTAGCCATTTTGTGTGTGTATCAATATATCAATATGGTTTTAATCTCCCTAAAAAGGATCACTTAATCATTTTTCCACATGTTTTTGCACAGGAAGATAACCTCATTTGGGAAGTGCCTATCCAAGCCTTTAGTGATTTTTTTTTTACTTTTCTATGTCTTCTTAAATATTTATTTGTAGGAATACATTTTATATTATTGATATGATTTCTTTGACATTTACATTTTAATACATTTATAAATACCTTGTAAATAGGTTTCTTTAATATCCTCCTAAATACAGTTCATTTTTTCACTTTTTGCATCTTTTTTTTTTTTTTTTTTTTTGCTGTACGTGGGCCTCTCACTGTTGTGGCCTCTCCTGTTGTGGAGCACAGGCTCCAGACGCGCAGGCTCAGCAGCCATGGCTCACGGGCCTAGCCGCTCCGCGGCATGTGGGATCTTCCCGGACCGGGGCATGAACCCGTGTCCCCTGCATTGGCAGGTGGACTCTCAACCACTGCGCCACCAGAGAAGCCCTTTTGCAACTTTTGATAAGCGAAATGTCATAATTTTAAAGACATACAATTCATTAATCTTTTTAAAATAGTGCTTTTTTGCATTTAAAGAAATTTTTGTCTACCAAAAAATTATGAAGGTATTATGTGTGTTCTTCTAAATCTTTTTAATTATAGCTTTCACATTTGGATCTACACTCATTTTCAATTAATTTTAGCATTGGTATAGAGTAGATGTCATGGCACATTATTTTCTCTAGGTAGATATCCAGTTTTTCCTGTACCATTTGTTGAGTGACTTTCCTTTTCTGGTTGAATTAGCTTGCTGCCTTGTTGTATATCAAAGCTGGTCATGTATGTATGGGTGCTGCCTTTGATCTCCATGTCTATCTTTATGCCAGTGTTAGCCTTGTGTCCTGTAGCTGATAAATCTAGAAGTCAGGTTACGGGTTCCCTTCAATTTTGTTTTCAACCAATAAAATTTTGGCTATTCAAGGCTCTTTGAATTTCTGTATTTTTCTGTCAATATGTATATGAAAAGTCTTCTGAGATTTTGATTACAATTTTGTTGAAACTAATCATTAAGTTGGAGAGAGTGACAATGTTGACAATAGTGAGCTTTTCAATCCATGAAATTGGTATATCTCTCCATTTTTTAGATAGCCCTTGAATTTCTCTCCATCATACTTTGTGTTTTTTAATGAGGATTTTAATTTTTTTTAACATTTTTATTGGAGTATAATTGCTTTACAACGGTGTGTTAGTTCCTGCTTTATAACAAAGTGAATCAGTTATACATATACATATGTCCCCATATCTCTTCCCTCTTGTGTCTCCCTCCCTTGCACCCTCCATATCCCACCCTTCTAGCTGGTCACAAAAAACCGAGCTGACCTCCCTGTTCTATGCGACTGCTTTCCACTAGCTATCTATTTTACTTTTGGTAGTGCATATATGTCCATATATACACTACCACTCTCTCACTTTGTCCCAGTTTACCCTTCCCCCTCCCGGTGTCCTCAAGTCCATTCTCTAGTATGTCTGCATCATTATTCCTGTTCTCTAATGATTAATGATGCTGAGCATTCTTTCATGTGTTTGTTGGCAGTCTGTATATCTTCTTTGGAGAAATGTCTATTTATGTCTTCTGCCCATTTTTGAATTGGGTTGTTTGTTTTTTTGAAATTGAGCTGCATGAGCTGCTGGTAAATTTTGGAGATTAATCCTTTGTCGGTTGC
>NC_041225.1:28127951-28143748 GCF_002837175.3 Physeter macrocephalus
TACCATTTGTTTATGTTTGTTTTTATTTCCATTTCTCTAGGAGGTGGGTCAAAAAGGATCTTGCTGTGATTTACATTATAGAGGGTTCTGCCTTTGTTTTCCTCTAAGAGTTTGATAGTGTCTGGCCTTACATTTAGGTCTTTAATACATTTTGAGTTTATTTTTGTGTATGGTGTTAGGGAGTGTTCTAATTTCATTCTTTTACATGTAGCTGTCCAGTTTTCCCAGCCACTTATTGAAGAGGCTGTCTTTTCTCCATTTTATATGCTTGCCTCCTTTATCAAAGATAAGATGACCATATGTGCATGGGTTTATCTCTGGGCTTTCTATCCTCTTCCACTGATCTATATATCTGTTTTTGTGACAGTACCATACTGTCTAGATTACTGTAGCTTTGTACTGTAGCTTTGAAGTCTGGGAGCCTGATTCCTCCAGCTCTGTTTTTCTTTCCCAAGATTGCTTTGGCTATTTGGGGTCTTTTGTGTTTCCATACAAATTGTGAAATGTTTTGTTCTAGTTCTGTGAAAAATGCCATTTGTAGTTTGATAGGGATTGCACTGAATCTGCAGATTGCTTTGGGTAGTATATTCATTTTCACAATGTTGATAGTTCCAATCCAAGAACATGGTATATCTCTCCATCTATTTGTATCATCTTTAATTTCTTTCGTCAGTGTCTTATAATTTTCTGCATACAGCTCTTTTGTCTCCTTAGGTAGGTTTATTCCTAGGTAGTTTATTCTTTTTGTTGCAGTGGTAAATGGGAGTGTTTTCTTAATTTCACTTTCAGATTTTTCATCATTAGTGTATAGGAATGCAAGAGATTTCTGTTCATTAATTTTGTATCCTGCTACTTTACCAAATTCATTGATTAGCTCTAGTAGTTTTCTGGTAGCATCTTTACAATTCTTTATGTGTAGTATCATGTCATTTGCAGCTTCACTTCTTCTTTTCCGATTTGGATTCCTTTTATTTCTTTTTCTTCTCTGATTGCTGTGGCTAAAACTTCCAAAACTATGTTGAATAATAGTGGTGAGAGTGGGCAACCTTGTCCTGTTCCTGATCTTAGTGGAAATGTTTTCAGTTTTTCACCATTGAGGACGACGTTGGCTGTGGGATTGTCATATATGGCCTTTATTATGTTGAGGTAAGTTCCCTCTCTGCCTTTTTTCTGGAGGGTTTTTTATAATAAATTGGTGGTGAATTTTGTCGAAAGCTTTCTCTGCATCTATTGAGGTGATCATATGGTTAGATTTTAATTTTTTAATTCATCTGTTGTGCATGTATTTTGATCATTTTTGCTAGACATTGGAATTTTTATGTTATGTAAATATGTAATTAGTATACTTTATTTCAGTTTCCAGTTGTTGGAATATAGAAATATATTTGTCATGGCAATGAATGGTTCTTAA
Organism: Physeter macrocephalus; assembly: GCF_002837175.3. NCBI lineage: Eukaryota > Metazoa > Chordata > Mammalia > Artiodactyla > Physeteridae > Physeter > Physeter macrocephalus. The sequence continues at coordinate 28,129,363 of NC_041225.1, forward strand.
TTTGGATTTAACATGGATCAGATATAGACCACCCAGCTGAGTCCTTGAAGAATTCATGAGTCACATAATTATGAGCAAAATCTCATTTTAAGCTGCTAACTTTGGGGGTTGTTTGTTACACATCAATAGATCACCAGAAGTATAGAAAACATATATTTTTATTGTGTTCAAAGTAGTATGCAAAGAATTTCATGAGAGTGAGGAAATTTTGGCAAAAGCAATGCATGGGTATAGATCAGTAATGTGCAACTAAGAGAAACTTGGTGTATCTCAGGGGCCATGCTGTTGATATATATTTTGTCTCTGGCAGATATATGCAAGACCAGATTATGATAAAACTAATACTAGTAATGCTTACACTACTATGTGCCAGGCATACTTTAAGTGTTTTATGCATTTTACTTTTACAGAAATACTGAGGTAGTATTATTAATCTCCTTATAATTTCAATAAAGAAACTGATAGACTGAAGGATTAATTTAGCCATCCAAGCTTAATAAACTATGGACTGGTTTGCAAATACAGGCACTCCAGCCTTGGGCCCTGTGCACTTTAACTACACACAAGTGTTCTACCCAGGGCGCTGCTTGGTCCTTTAACTCATTACATCATCTCTATCCATTCTCTTGCAACTACAAAGTATCAAGTCTGGTGATATGCCCCTGATTTGATGGTTTCTTTTTCTCTATTTTTATATATTTGCTTATTTATTACTGACTTTGTTTGTCATTATTTATTTATTTTTATGCAGGGAAGAAAAAACTGTATTTGTTCTTCTTATATTGCTGAGCTTTTAAAACTTAATTTTTTTTCAGTGTCTTGAGATCTTATTCAGAATTTTAAAGAAGCAGTGTATTATAGATCTTCCTCACATTACGATGGGGTTACATCCAGGTAAACCCATTGTAAGTTGAAAATATCCTAAATTGAAAATACATTTAATACACCTAATCTACCGAACATCAGAGCTTAGTGTAACCTACCTTAAAGGTGCTCAGAACACGTGAGGTGGGCAAAATCATCTAACCTGTAGCTGGGCACAATCATTTAACACAAAGCCTATTTGATAATCAAGTGTTAAATATCCCTGTAACTTATTGAATATGGTACCAGAAGTGAAAAAGAGTGGTCGTCTGGATACAGAGAGGTTGTCAGTGTTTAGGTTGTTTAACTTTGTGGTTGTGGGGCATATTGGGAGCTGTAGCTCGCTGCCCTGCCCAGTTTTTTGAGAGAGTGGCTGACCATACATCGTCCACCTGGGAAAAGATCCAAATTAAAAATGTGAAGTACTGTTTCTACTGAATGCATATCGCTTTTGCACCATTGTAAAGTCGAGGACTGCCTGTATTCCACTATTGTGTACAGCATCTTGGAATTAATACAGCATTTTCTGTAAGAAAACTCACTTAACTGTCACAGCACATCGATGAACTGAATACAGTCCAGGTTTTATAAATAAAGTGATTGAGTGTCTGGAATTCAATAACTTGCTTGACTAAATGGTACAGTCACAGCTTGAAGACAAATCCTTTGATGGCAAACCCAGTGCTTCCTTGGCTACGAATAGGTTTTCCAGTTTTGAAATTTAAAATAGTTTTCAATATTATTCTCTTTCATTAAATACTTCTAGACTTAGGGTGCAGAAATCATGGATATTTTTTTCACTAACATGGTTTTCTTTTCCACCCGTATATGAAAGACATTTAGATGTATAAACGTTTGTGTCTTATATAATGTATGACTCAAAATTATAAATGATGAATTTTTCAGCATGATTTAGTCAGCAAGTGGAAAGGAAAAGAGAATTTTTATGATATAATATTACATTTCTGATAAAAGTAGATTTTAGTAATATATGTCTGAATTTAAAAGCGTCACATTTTTCGGTTTGAATTATTTATTCCCTTTGAGGTCATTGTTAACATTGCAAATGACCAGCCTTTTAAATGAAAAATGCATGTAGATTTGAGCAGGAAACACAACTCAGTGATGCATTTCCTCACTGCAAACACTTCATTCATTTATCACACATCTGCAACTGAAATACACCAAGTACCTTTAACTTGCTGAAGAGAAGCGTTACAGTCCTTTCACATTATACAGGTTCACCTTTGATATAAAAGCACAGAGTATTATTGTCGAAGGGGCCTTACTTGTGACCAGGTTGAAATTGTCCATTTTCTTGGTACAGACTGAAGCTTTAAGGGATGCACTTGACCCTGGTTCACTGAGAGGCAAGGCCAGAGGTCAAGGACTCTTGCTGTGTCCACTCAGCTACAGCACCAAACTGTAGCAAGTCATTTAACCTCCTGAGTTCTGCTCCTATAGAATGAGAGAATGCGTCTTGAATGTTATTTTTTTAAAAAATATTTTATGGAACTCTAGTTGATTCACAATGTTGTGTTAATTTCCTCTGTACAGCAAAGTGGTTCAGTTAAACATATATATATTCTTTTTCGTACTCTTTTCCAGTGTGGTTTATCACAGGATATTGAATACAGTTCTCTGTGCTATATAGTAGGACCTTGTTGTATATCCATTCTATGTATAACAGTTTGCATCTATTAATCCCAAACTCCCAATCCATCCCTCCCCCACTCCCTCTCCACCTTGGCAACCACAAGTCTGTCCTCTATGTCCATGATTCTGTTTCTGTTTCATAGACACGTTCATTTGTGTTGTATTTTAGATTCCACATATAAGTGATATCATATGGTATTTGTCTTTCTCTGTCTGACTTACTTCACTTAGTATGATAATTTTTAGGTTCATCCATGCTCCTCAAATGGCATTATTTCATTCTTTTTTTATGGCTGAGTAGTATTCCATTGCGTACATGTGCCACATCTTCTTTATCTGTTCATCTGTCGATGGACACTTAGGTTGTTTCCATGGCTCTGCTGTTGTGAACAGTGCTGCAGTGAACATAGGGGTGCAACGCAGGTTATTCTTTAGAACAAAAGGTGAGGCATAGCAGCCCACCAGTGAGGGGAAGGGCTACATATTCCATTCCAAAACTCCTCCCAATTTGTTATAGAGAAATGTATAACCGCCAAAAACAAACAAAAAGTCAAACATCAAAAATAAATTCATTGTAAAACCCCAAAGTCATCTCAAAATGTCACATAATGGATGTGACTTCCTCAGCAAAGTCTCCCGATGACAAAATCCATGTCTGTTCTAGTCACCCACCCCTAACACTTAAAATGCAGTGTGTTCCAAGCTGAGTTTGAAAGAAACACTTGTATTAAAGGGTTGTGTCTTCTCTGGGAACCAAAATATGAGAGAAGTCTCAGCATTTAAAATCTTAGACTTTTGCTTGGCACACAGCAATCCTCGGGATTATAATGATGTTTTTTTACCTTTGTGGACTATCGTCCACTGAGGCTGGATGGGATAGGACTGTGTGGGTCCATCTCCCACGATCCTGGTGCATGAGATTGGCAAGCTTTTGGGGCCACACCAAGGAGCTCTTGACACAAGTGGCTCATCCACACACTGGGCCCCATTCTGGCAGCTTTGGGTCTCCAGGTGCCTGTTTGTTTTCTCTGCTCTCACAGTGACACTTCCCCCACGATTGTGATGAACTGCTATGCAGGATGAAGCTTTTTTTTAACAGTCAGTTAAGCCACCTTAAACAAATATTTCTTTAAACCTTAGAGTCTGGTATTTAAACCATGACCCTTTTAGATAAAAGGCATCCACAGCCCCTGCTGCAGGTCTGAGCCACCTACCTTCAGGGGATCAGCCATCAGGCTGCAGTCCTAGATGTCCCAGGCTGTGGGCCTAGGAGGTGAGAATGTTTTAGAGGGCTCATATTTCTGAGCCCTCTAAAAGCAGTGTTCTCTTTAGGCTCTATTGGGACTCAAGAGGAGAAACATTAATTTTGGTTCTCCTTAATTTTGATGATTTTGAAATGATTCACACTCTGAATGCCTTTGTTATCTTTATAGAGAATATTTTGTCGATTGCAAGACTGACTTGTTTTCTTTTTCATTTAATTTAGGAAGCTTGATCTGTATACAAGTACATGTTCCACTTTTCAAATCTACTTCTAGTAAAAGGGAAACAAAATTATATTTGTTGTGAAAATCCTGTTTGGATCTAGCTCTAGGACTGATTAGCCCTGACTTTGGTTAGGTCCCTCCTCAGAACCTCAGTTTCCACTTTGTAAAGCTGTTTGTTCCCCTCTGTCCTGGGTTGGAGGGTGGAGGTGAAGGCACATTGTCTGTCTGACCTGAGCGAGCATTGCCGAGTTACAGAGGATGCAGCTTGGCAAAAGGAGAATATAACTGGAGTGAGTATAAATTGGCCTGGCTTCATCACCCTGCAGAAGGTTAATCTTGGGCTAGCAATGGAGAGAAAGACTAGTCCACAGGGGTTAGAAGGTAACTCCAGGGATCTATCCTCTTATAAAAAACTTTGGTCAAAGAGAGGCAAGGATTTATTTCTAGACAATCACTGACATGTGGGGAATATCAAAAAAAGTTTCCTTACCTCTATGTTCCAAAATTTCTTAACTACAATCAAGAAGACGAAGCACCTCAACAATCTTTTGTGTGTGCAGTTAGTGCAGTTTAATAAATACAAAAATGCTTCCTTATGGTAAGAAAATGCTTCTATCCATGAGTAAGTTTTTAACCAGTCTTCATGTTGGAAATTTCCTATTCCTTGTGAATTTCAACGTGAAAAGGTTATTCTTTTTGATGTAAACAGTGTAATTTGATCTATTTTTGATATATTTTTAATGGGTAGAAGTTTTCAGTATGCATATTCATTCAGTGTTAACGTCATTAAATATTTTTAATGTTATTATAGTATTTAATACGATGTGTGATAAACGTGTAGTCAGAATTCTAAGATGATCCCCAAGATTCCTGGCCCCATGTGAGAAATACCTTCTTGTATATATAGCTGATAGTCACTTAAATTCAAAGCCATCCTAAAAGCACTACACTTTTACCTTCCCCCTCCACGTTTTATGTTTTTGATGTCATATTTTACATCTTTTAATTTTGTGTATCCCTTAACTACTTATTGTAGACATTATTGATTGTACTACTTTTGTTTTTTAACATTCAGGCTAACTTTTTAACTGGCAGATCCACTGCTTTTACTATATATTTGTCTTTACCAGTGAGACTTTTTTCTTCCACATGTTTTTGTACCTCTAGTTGTGGCTTTTTCTTTTCCATTTAAGAAGTCCATTTAGCATTTCTTGTAAGGTTGATTTAGTGGTGATGAACTTTTAAAATTTTTGCTTGTCTGGGAAACTCTTTATTTGTCCTTCAATTCTGAATGATAGCCTTGCTGGATAGAGTTTTGTAGGTTGTAATTTTTTCCATTTCAGTTCTTGAAATATATCCTCCCACTCCCTCTGGTCTGTAAATTTTTTGCTGAGAAATCAGCTGATAGTCCTATGCGGTTTTGCTTGTATGTGATTAGCTGTTTTTCTCCTGCTGCATTTAAGTTTTCTCTTTCTCTTTAACTTTTGTCATTTTAATTATGAGTTGGTGTAGATCTCTTTGGGTTTATCCTGTTTGGGACTCTCTGTGTTTCCTGGACCTGGATATCTGTTCCCTTCCCCAGGTAAGGAGAGTTTTCAGCCATTATTTCTTCAAATAAGTTTCCTGGATTTTTTTCTCCCTCTCTCTCCTTCTGGGACTTTTTAAATGCAAATGTTAGTATGCTTGATGTTGTCCCAGAGGGCTCGTAAACCTTCCTCTTTTAAAAAAATTCTTTCTTCTTTTTGTTGTTCTGATTGAGTGATTTCCACTATTCTATCTCCCAGATTGCTAAACTGTTCTCCTGTATTATCTACTATGCTGTTAATTCACTTTAGTGTATTTAAAAATTTCAATTATTATATTCTTCAATTCTGATTGGCTTTTTAAATTATATTATCTATGTCTTTCTTCAAGTTCTCACTAAGTTCCTCTATTCTTGAGATTGTTGAGCATCCGCAAGACCATTTCTTTGAACTCTTTATTAGGTAAATTACTTATCTCTGTTTCATTGGGGGGGAGTTATTTTATTCTTTCATTTGAATGTATTCCTTTTTCTCTTCATTTTGTTTGACTTTAAGTTTTTGTTTCTATGAATTAGGTGAAACAGCTACCTCTCCTGGTCTTGAAAGAGTGGCTTCCTGTGGGGAGAGTCCCCTGTATAGAATGCTTGCGTCTGGCAGCTTTCACAGGCCAGCTGGAACTGGAGTGGGTGTGGGCTGAGGGCATCCCCTGGGGAGCACCATGCCCAAGGTTATCTTAGAGGGGTAGCTGGAGCTGGAGTGGGCAGGGTCCTGGGAGGAGTCCAGAGAGGACTCAAATTATGGCACATGCTGGTGCCTCCAACCCCAGAGAGGTTTCCAGCAGTTCCCGCCTATTTGTCAGATGCTCTAAGGTTAGTAAATGGATTTCCTTCCCGTATAGTCTGGATGCTCTTTAAACTGTTGTTTTCTTGCTGTGTCCCAGGGCCAGTGAGTCTGTGCTCAGGCAACCTCAGCAATATCTTCCCCCTACCCCCCCCACTGCAGGTAGCTGTGATGGGGGTGGGTTTCCATCTTTCTGCCCATTTCTATGTGGTCCTTCTATGTGCAGTAGCTGTTCAATCAGCTTCAGGAGGTCTTCTTTAGGAGGAATTGCTCTATATGTAGATATAGGTTGGCTGTATTTGTGGGAGAATGTAAGCTCGGGGTCTTCCTATGCTGCCATCTTGGACCCCTCTCCTCAATACTATTTCAGAGTCCTTAGATGTAAGCATATTTATACTTCCACACTACCCTTCATAATAGAGGTGATGACCCTCCTCATGGTTCCCATTCTAGTCCAAACCGTGACCATCTCTCACTTGCTCCCTGTGGTCACCTCCTGATCCATCACTGTTTCTCTGCTGGTCCCTTCTCACTCACCACATACAGGTAGTTTCTGTTAGGACATAATTCACACAAAGTCCCTTCTCTCTTCAAAATTCCCTTTTCTCATCAGATGTGGAATTTGATTCAAACTCTCTGCAGTGATGGATAAGCCTTGCAGAACCTGCCTTGTCAACCTCTCCAAAGCCATTTTTAACCCATCCTCTTTCTCTTCTGCTCCAGCCCAGATGAACTTCTTAGGGTTCTTTGAACACACCAAGCTTGTCTCTGCCTCAGGGACTTTGCATGACCTATGCATGATCTTTGTTTAGGTCCTTTGAGATGTCATGTCCTCAAAGTGGTCCTGCCCCACATGTCTAACTAAAAGATCACCCCACTATGACCCAGCACCCTATCATCAATTGTACCCCATCCCTCTTGGATCTGCAGTCAGCTTCATTATTCCTCCAAGCCCTTATCAATGACCCACGTTACATTGCATGTCATTTGCTTATTGTCATTGGCTTCCTTGCTGGAATATATGCTCTGGGAGGGTGGTGACTCATCTACCTTGTTCAATGTTATGTCCCTGAGTGTCTGCCCTATAGTAAGTACACTTTCAGTAAATATTTTTGGGTGAATAAATTAATTAACTGATTTTTGCAGAAAAAATTAAATTAAGAGTATAATATTTTTGAATGCAATTTAATTTATACAGTTTCAGCATATGCTATATATATATGTAATTTTTTTTAACAGGGAGAAATCCTACTGAATCTTTTTCTTTGAATTTCAGAAAGAGAATAATTTCTCTGGAAGACAGCATTTGGCAAGATCTTAATAAGTTGGTAAGGTTTTACACCAGCATTCATTGTGTAAACATTTGCAGGGAATTTGCAATATAATGGACAGTTGTGTAAGTCTCTGAGGATAAAAATGTGAATTAGACATTCTCTCCAGTGGGTGGGACTTAGCAAAAACAAGTGGTGGCAAATATGATTGGTGCTATGGTAGAAGAAGTCACAGTGTTGGTTCAAAGCATAGTCAATGGTTAACTTTTAGAAATAGCATTTGATGACATGCTCAGCTTTTTAATAAATGACAAATAAAAACTGAAAATAATCTAAATTCCTACTCACTTTAAAACACTGTTCTTTAATGTTCAGTCAGATGTTTGATAAACAGTTTATTGGAAGTTCAAAAAAAGCATGCACAACTCCAGGCTTCCCATCCTTTTCACTATTCTAATGGATGTAGCATTTCTAAGGGACCAAGAGAAATGATGAGAAATGTAATAGACCCTATAAACACCTTCTAGTAGTGCTAAATGGATGCTAAATATATAAAGCTAATTATTTTGTGAACTGGTGTCCTTCAGAGATTAAATTGTGGTTTATCTTCTGCCCACTCTCTGTCACAGCAAAAATTCTCCAAGCAACCTGATCTAAAAGTAGCAGCATCTGTAGAGAGTATTCTTGCAATGTTAGTCTCTGAATATCTTTTTTGGGGACTTGAATTATGTTGCTAATTATTTCAAATGGCCACTTTCCCTTTGCTTGTGTTCACCTGATTAATGTATGGTTCTCCACTGTAACGTCTCAGCAGGGGTCTTTTAGGGCAGGGAACTGTCCAGCGGAATTGTCGGTAATTGTCGGTATAAGAGTCAGTGCTGAAATGTTTATACCATTGAAGGGGATGGTCATGAAATGTTCATTTGTCCCAGAGAGCTGCCCGAGCTAGATTTTCCTATGTTCAGGTTTATGTCCTAGTGCTGCTGACTGATGTGGGACCCCTACCAGCGTAATTAAAGCAAGTTCTGGATCTCTGTATGGGAACAACTAGATTGCTTCTCAAAGTCTGATGGCTATCAAGAGGGAGAGGAAAATACAAAGAGAGGAAACTAATTCACACACTAATGAATTTTTAAATTAGTACTTAAAAATCCAAACTTCAGCAGCGTATTTCCCTGTAGGGAATGGTATAGAATGATCCAGGTAACTAGAGGGAGTGAAGATATTAAAACTAACTTATGGATATAATGCAATATAAGATGTTTGAACGTCAATGGCAGCCACTGAACACAGGATATGAAGCTATGAAGAGAAAATATAGGTTTGCTATTACTGTTTTTTTTATTTTCTAAAAAGAAACAAGAACTATCACTAAATTTAAAATAAAGGATTACATGCCAGAACAAAGATATATCCCTGAAAGTGCATTAAAGGCTCTTGGAATATAAATTGGCCATTATTAATATTTTTAATTTACTGTGTGTTATAAATCATAATTTTATTGTATAATTTCCCAGTAAGCTTGAAAAGTTAAGCTAATGTTTTAAGGATAATTATTGTCGTTTTCTCTAGGTATGATGATGATGATATACATAATAGAGCTTTAAAGAAACAATAAAGTCATGGTGTTGTCATCTGTTCATCTTTCATAACATTTATGACTATAAATGCCCCATATACCAAAAAGAGGAGTGAAATGCTAAATATATGCATGAATATTTCCCTTTGGAAGACTTTAAAAAAAATCTAGGAATGGAAATATGTACATTTGCACATATTCCAGATCCAACTATCAAGAGTTAAGAATAAAGCATTCAGAAAATAAACTTTAAACACTGAAGTGACAAGACAACCATTGTGGAGCTCTACCCCAGCTGCAATTGCAAAAGGTTCCTGAAGCCAAGGGGCTGGCTTTGGTTTTAACTGGGGTGGATGTTGGTCGAAGTCAGCCGCTGGGGCTGGGGACACATCCTCAAACAGATCCTTCAACCACTTTTGTCATAATTTTATCACCACTGAACCTCAGAGAAGAAGATCTCCATGCTCTCCCTGCTTTCAATCTTTGTATTCTGGAATCTGTCCTATATCCATTTACCAACTTAGTCTTCAAAAACACCACTTAAATGATGCCATTCTGCTGATGAAAAGAAAACTTCGTTAGGCTATGGGATATTTCTTAACATTTTTTTTGCTCCTTGCATTTGTCTCCTGGGGCTGCCATAACGAAAGACCACAGACTGGCTGGATCAAACAACAGAAATTAATTTTCTCAGCTCTGGAGGCCAGACATCCAAGATCAAAGTATCTACAAAGTTAGTTTCTCTGAGGCCTCTCTCCTTGGCGTGCAGATGGCCTTCTCCGCGTGTCTTCACTTGGATTCTCTGTGTGTGTGTCTGCGTGCTGATCTCCTCTCCTGATAAGGACACCAGTCCTATTGATTTAAGGCCCCACCCAGACAACTTTATTTGTCTTCATTACCTCTCTAAAGACCGTTTCTCCAAAACACATGCCAAGGTGCTGGGGGTTAGGGCTTCAACATGTGAATCTGGGGGGACACAATTCGGTCCATAACACTTCTCATCCAAGCCTTCAACAGCCGACGACTAAATTTCTAATCTACATGCTGACTACAGCCTCATTGGTACATCTGGAAGAAAGCTGGCTTTGGGTCTTCTCCCCACCTTCACTTAGTCTGTGGGCATATGATTTGGATGTACCGGTTGGGTCCTCTGTCCCTGTGTCTGTCGGAGGGAGACCCCAACGTGCTTCACAGTGTTCCCCTCCAGCCACTGCATTCACGGGGTGCCATCCGCTCTCCTTCTTTACTGCTCTCTGATCTTCTTGTAACCGATCTTATGCTGAGGCACATTTTCCACATTTTATTTTTATATCACTGAGTACTATAGACTTTATAATGATAGGGGTTTTCTCTTGCATTTATTCTGACAGAACATGTAGCATAATGACTTACATTAGCATTATTGATTAACTGAAATAAAATAAAATAAATTATTCATCAATGTTCGTTCTTTTTTTTTTTTTTTTTTTGTACCACCTGGGAATTTGTGTAGAAGAACAGTCCTTTGAAAATACTTCCACATATGTCCTATAACAGCCAAGTCCTGTTTCAAGACCAGGCGTCATTTTCACACAGTGGAATCACTGAATAAAAGTGTTCAGTTTCTCCAGAAAAATACATCTTGAGAGTCAAGGAGAGTATTTTTCGTAAGGAATTTATAGAGAATATTTCTCTGCTTCTGAGTTCTGTATAAGGGATTTCTAACCAGGGGCTCTCTGCTTTTTGCCACTGGCTATTTCTGCTGTTGATGGAAGAAGTAAATAGACACTCTGTTTTAGGATAAAATCCTAAAAAGGACTCATTTGTTCCTCACAATGGAATCATCAGCATTGCCTTCTGAGTAAGAACTTCAGCATCGCAGCTGCCGCAGTCAGACGTTCCAAGTCGAGCACACGGTGGAGTTCACGCTTCAGTTCAGTTCCTTGCCTCTTCCCTACACTGTGCAACACACACACGCGCGTACGCAGGCACACACACGCACGTGCACGCTTGCATGTGCACCTCGCTTCCTCTGCAAGTGAGTTTACTCTTCTTTTCCCTGCAACCCTTTCCCTTTTACTCACTTGCTCGGGGCCACTCTCTCACTTTTCTCTTGGAAAGTAGCACCCGCACTAGGTCACCACTATCAGAGCCCACAGGGAGAGGAGGGGTTCCATGGAGGGGGCACACCTCCTGTCTTCAGAGCGCTGGCAGGATGCGGGACATGTGACTGATGGCTCACACCCCATCCAAGGGACCTGTGTAGCAGCTCAATTGATTTCTTCAGGAAGGAAGAGCAGTGGGTTTGGGTGGGCAATTAGCTGTTTGAACCACAACTGGTCTTCTGCCCCCAAGTACCTGTGTGCCCTTTTTTTCCCTCATACGAAACGCCTTTTATTCATCCTTAGGGCACATCTCAAGGCTCCATCCACGTGCTGGATTCATGAGAGCCCAGACTATCTGAGTGATGTTCCGTCTTCCCCATCAGGTCCTGATAGGGCTCCATGAAGTCCAGCAACTTACAGATTAAAAGACAAATTACTCTCCTTGGGGCTCTGGGTTTACGTTCTGTTCTGGCTGTAAGACCCACTCCCCTTAGTTCTGGAGGGCAGACGTTATTCTTTCTCCAGCAGTGGTGGCAGGTGCTGTGACACCAATGCTTCCCAGCAATTTCTGGGCCTCTGGATAGCAGGTGCAGTTCAGACCTTCGGAACCTCAGCTGTGTTCATAAACCTTTAAGTCAAGGGTTGTGGTTCCCTTGACTTTCATTTCTTCAGACTTTTCATTTGTAATGTAAGCACCTAAATCACTCATCTTACTTATTTTTGCTTCCATTGCCTACGATGGTCCTCCTCCCTTGACTGAACCCTGACTGGCACCACCTGGTACTTCTTTCACATAAATCCTGGGAGGTCAGCACGATATGCCCCGTTTAGAGGTAATCAAGTCTGCCATTGTCACACTTAACTGTCTCCCTGAGGTGCTGTGAGTTCTAGAAGGTGGGGACTTCCTGCTTCTTATCTCTACAGTTCTTGTACCTGATGTAGGCCTGACTGACAGGTCCTGATAAAAATAGCTTGATCACAGTCACATGGCTCATGAGCAGCAAACAAAATTGGAGTCTGGGAGTAGCAGATGCAAAGCTAGTATATATAGAATGGATAAACAACAGGGTCCTGTTGTAGAGCACAGGGAACTACAGTCAATATCCTGGGATAAACCATACGGAAAAGAATATGAGAAAGAATGTATATATGAGTATAACTGCGTCTCTTTGCTGTACTATGGAAATGAACACAACATTGTAAATCAACTATACTTCAATAAAAAAATAAATTGAAAAAATTAGAGTCCAGATCAACCTAATTCTAAAATTTATTCCTATTCCTAACCAGGCTATTTTCCATTAAAAATTAATTTTAAGGTTTTATTTGAGGGAAAAAAATCTCTCAATCATGGCACACATTATATGATAATGAAAATTACAAATAAGTTTGGTAACATCGTAGAGAGAAGAACATGCGAAGCAAATACTGCAAAACTAGAGATTTATCTTTGGATTACTTCTGATATTGTTGCTTTAAATGTCTGTCTGCTACAATGACATTGCTTCAGTTCCACAATTTATCCTTAACACATTGTTTTGTTTCATAAATAAGCAGCTCCAGAACGCTTTCTGCCCTTTCAGAGTGTAGCCATATCCTCTAAGACAAGAGGCAGAGGCACGCCCTTCCGTATTCTTCATGTCTGTGCAAAGCAGGGAGAGGACAAGGTGAGAGCTCACAGCTGAGGATGCTCCCTGCAGCGTAAATCTTCAGAGAGAGCCTTTCTCAGCAGAGGAGACTCTGACCTCCAAATGGCCTGTACGTTGCACACACATATGCTGCATGACATAAATCCCATATTATGGGAGCTCTGTTTAAAAGTGAAAGCTGCCACATCCCTTAAGTTTTCACTTCCTAATCCTGATGAAGTTTTCTAGACCCCATATCTCTTTATCTTTATATGTTTCTAATTTCTTTTGCAATGAATATAGGAAATCTCTCTTCAGTAAATTTGAGTTGGGTAATTTAACGCAATGACACTTAATCCATGTTTTAAAGGAATTAGAGCAAGAAAAGAGAGTGGAAATAGCATACCTCCCATGCACACCAAAAACTAATTTTGACTCTGTAGATGAAGAAGGGAAATTACCGATGAAATGGACTAGGCTTGATGCCAGGACAAACCTTTACTGCTGATACCACTTCCCGTGAATTAAAATATTATCTTAATTTATTCATCCGGGTTTCCCTTTGGAAATTATTCCTTGTAGCTTTCTAAACCGAAACAGCACAAAAAATTCCTAAGAATATTACAAATATGGCATATTTGCTGTATTCTTATGTCACTGTAGATAGTGATAATTCATCCATTTTTTAAATGATAATTATTTTATTGTGACATGAAAAATTCAACTAACAAAAGTTATTTGGAGGAAAAAATTTGAGTCAATCTATATATCTAGACGCTTACAAGAGTTTTAAGGTCTAAAATAAACACAATCTTTTAAACAGTTAAAGTATTTCTCTTCTGTCTTTTCTTGAAATAACTTTATTTATTATGCATGTTATTGCCAGAACAATGCCTCTAAAATTGCATATCTGTGTGCTGGTCACCTATTCTAAAAGCTCCAATGATTCCATATTTCTTACTATGTCATTCTGAAATCTTTTTTTTTTTTTAAAAACATCTTTATTGGAGTATAATTGCTTTACAATGGTGTGTTAGTTTCTAATTTATATCAAAGTGAATCGGCTATACATATACATATATCCCCATATCTTCTCCCTCTTGCATCTCCCTCCCACCCTCCCTAACTGACCCCTTTAGGTGGTCACAAAGCGCCTAGCTGATCTCCCTGTGCTATACGGCTGCTTCCCAATAGCTATCTATTTTACACTTGGTAGTGTATATATGTCCATGCCACTGCCTTACTTCATCCCAGCTTACACTAGCCCCTCCCCATGTCCTCAAGTCCATTCTCTACGTCTGCATCTTTATTCCTGTCCTGCCCCTAGGTTCTTCAGAACAATTTTTTTTTAAATTCCATATATATGTTTTAGTACACAGTATTTGTTTCTCTCTTTCTGACTTCACTCTGTATGACAGACTCTATGTCCATCCACCTCACTACAAATAACTCAG
>NC_041225.1:28143919-28163046 GCF_002837175.3 Physeter macrocephalus
CACATCTTCTTTATCCATTCATCTGTTGATGGACACTTAGGTTGTTTCCATGCCCTGGCTATTGTAAATAGAGCTGCAGTGAACATTGTGGTACGTGAATCTTTTTGAATTATGGTTTTCTCAGGGTATATGCCCAGTAGTGGGATTGCTGGGCCGTATGGTAGTTCTATTTGTAGTTTTTTAAGGAACCTCCATACTGTTGTCCATAGTGGCTGTATCAATTTACATTCCCACCAACAATGCAAGAGGGTTCCCCTTTCTCCACACCTTCTCCAACATTTATTGTTTGTAGATTTTTTGATGATGGCCATTCTGACCGGTGTGAGGTGATACCTAATTTTAGTTTTGATTTGCATTTCTCTAATGATTAGTGATGTTGAGCATCCTTTCATGTGTTTGTTGGCAATCTGTATAACTTCTTTGGAGAAGTGTCTCTTTAGGTCTTCTGACCATTTTTGGATTGGGTTGTTTGTTTTTTTGATATTGAGCTGCATGAGTTGCTTATAAATTTTGGAGACTAATCCTTTGTCAGTTACTTCATTTGCAAATATTTTCTCCCATTCTGAGGGTTGTCTTTTCACCTTGTTTATGGTTTCCTTGTTGTGCGAAAGCTTTTAAGTTTCATTGAGTCCCATTTGTTATTTTTGTTTTTATTTCCATTTCTCTAAGAGTTGGGTCAAAAAGGATCTTGCTGTGATTTATGTCATCAAGTGTTCTGCCTAGGTTTTCCTCTAAGAGTTTGATAGTGTCTGGCCTGACATTTAGGTCTTTAATCTATTTTGAGTTTATTTTTGTGTATGGTGTTAAGGCGTGTTCTAATTTCATTCTTTTACATGTAGCTGTCCAGTTTTCCCAGCACCACTTATTGAAGAGGCTGTCTTTTCTCCATCGTATATTCTTGCCTCCTTTATGAAAAATAAGGTGACCATATGTGCATGGGTTTATCTCTGGGCTTTCTATCCTGTTCCATTAATCTATATTTCAGTTTTTGTGCCAGTACCATACTGTCTAGATTACTGTAGCTTTGTAGTATAGTCTGAAGTCGGGGAGCCTGATTCTTCCAGCTAGTTTTACTTCTTCTCTTCTGATTTGGATTCCTTTTATTTCTTTTTCTTCTCTGATTGCTGTGGCTAAAACTTCCAAAACTATATTGAATAAAAGTGGTGAGAGTGGACAACCTTGTCTTGTTCCTGATCTTAGAGGAAATGATTTCAGTTTGTCACCATTGAGAACGATGTTGCCTGTGGAATTGTCATATATGGCCTTTATTATGTTGAGGTAAGTTCCATCTATGCCTACTTTCTGGAGGGTTTTTATCATAAATGAGTGCTGAATTTTGTCGAAAGTTTTTCTACCTTTATTGCGATAATGATATGGTTTTTATTCTTCAATTTGTTAATATGGTTTATCACATTGCTTGATTTGTGTATATTGACAAATCCTTGCATTCCTGGGATAAACCCCACTTGATCATGGTGTATGATCCTTTTAATGTGCTGTTGGATTCTGTTTGCTGGTATTTTGTTGAAGATTTTTGCATCTATGTTCATCAGTGATATTGACCTGTAGTTTTGTTTTTTGTGACATCTTTGTCTGGTTTTGGTGTCAGGGTGATGGCGACCTCTTAGAATGAATTTGGGACTGTTTCTCCATCTGCTATATTTTGGAAGACTTTGAGAAGGACAGCTTTTAGCTCTTCCTTAAATGTTTGATAGAATTTGCCTGTGAAGCCATCTGGTCCTGGACGTTTGTTTGTTGGAAGATTTTTAATCACAGCCTCAATTTCAGTGCTTGTGATTGGTCTGTTTATATTTTCTATTTCTCTCTGGTTCAGTCTCAGAAGGTTGTGCTTTTCTAAGAATTTGTCCATTTCCTCATGGTTGTCCATTTTATTGGCATATAGTTGCTTGTCGTAATCTCGCATGATCCTTTGTATTTCTTCAGTGTTTGTTGTAACTTCTCCTTTTCATTTCCAATACTTTTGATTTGAGTCTTCTCCCTTTTTTCTTGATGAGCCTCTCTAGTGGTTTATCAATTTTGTTTATCTTCTCAAAGAAGCAGCTTTTAGTTTTATTGATGTTTGCTATTGTTTCCTTCATTTCTTTTTCATTTATTTCTGATTTGATCTTTATGATTGCTTTCCTTCTGCTAACTCTGGGGTTTTTTTGTTCTTCTTTCTCTAATTGTTTTAGGTGTAAGGTTAGATTGTTTATTTGAGATGTTTCTTGTTTCTTGAGGTAGGATTGTATTGCTATAAAGTTCCACCTTAGAATGGCTTTTGCTGCATCCCATAGGTTTTGGGTCGTTGTGTTTTCATTGTCATTTGTTTCTAGGTATTTTTTGATTTCCTCTTTGATTTCTTCAGTGATCTCTTGGTTATTTCGTAGTGTATTGTTTAGCTTCCATGTGTGTGTATTTTTTACTGATTTTTTTCCTGTAATTTCTAGTCTCATAGCGTTGTGGTCAGAAAGGATACTTGATACAATTTCAATTTTCTTAAATTTACCAAGGCTTGATTTGTGACCCACAATATGATCTATCCTGGAGAATGTTTCATGAGCACTTGAGAAGGAAATATTTTCTGTTGCTTTTGGATGGAATATCCTATAAATATCAATAAAGTCCATCTTTTTTAATGTGTCATTTAAATCTAGTGTTTTCTTTTTTATTTTCATTTTGGATGATCTGTCCATTGGTGAAAGTGGGGTGTTAAAGTCCCCTCCTATGATTGTGTTACTGTCGATTTCCCCTTTTATGGCTGTTAGCATATGCCTTAAGTATTGAGGTACTCCTATATTGGGTGGATAATATTTACAATTGTTATACCCTCTTCTTGCAATGATCGCTTGATCATTATGTAGTGTCCTTCTTTGTCTCTTTTAATAGTCTTTATTTTGAAGTCTATTTTGTCTGATATGAAAATTGCCACTCCAGCTTTCTTTTGATTACCATTTGCATGGAATATCTTTTTCCACCCTTCACTTTCAGTCTGTATGTGTCCCTAGGTCTGAAGTGGGTCTCTTGTAGACAACATATATAACTAACTCGTTTTTGTATCCATTCAGCCAGTCTATGTCTTTGGTTGGAGCACTTAATCCATTTACATTCAAGGTAATTATTGATATGTATGTTCCTATTACCATTTTCTAAATTGTTTTGGGTTTGTTATTGTAAGTGTTTTCCTTCTCTTGTGTTTCCTGCCTAGAGAAGTTCCTTTAGCATTTTTTGTAAGCTGGTTTGTTGTTGCTGAATTCTCTTAGCTTTTGCTCATCTGTAAAAGTTTTAATTTCTCTATGAAATCTGAATGAGACCCTTGCTGGGTAGAGTAATCTTGGATGTAGGTTTTTCCCTTTTATCACTTTAAATATGTCCTGCCACTCCCTCTGGCTTGCAGTTTCTGCTGAAAGATCAGCTGTTTACCTTATGGGGATTCCCTTGTGTTTTATTTGTTGTTTTTTCCTTGATGCTTTTAATATTTTTTCTGTGTATTTAATTTTTGATAGTTTGACTGATATATGTCTTGGCTCCTTTATCCTTGGATTTATCCTGTATGGGACTCTCTGTGCTTCCTCAACTTGAGTGATTGTTTCCTTTCCCATCTTAGTGTAGCTCTTCTCTTGTGTTTCCTGCCTAGAGAAGTTCCTTTAGCATTTTTTGTAAGCTGGTTTGTTGTTGCTGAATTCTCTTAGCTTTTGCTCATCTGTAAAAGTTTTTAATTTCTCTATCAAATCTGAATGAGACCCTTGCTGGGTAGAGTAATCTTGGATGTAGGTTTTTCCCTTTTATCACTTTAAATATGTCCTGCCACTCCCTCTGGCTTGCAGTTTCTGCTGAAAGATCAGCTGTTTACCTTATGGGGATTCCCTTGTGTTTTATTTGTTGTTTTTTCCTTGCTGCTTTTAATATTTTTTCTGTGTATTTAATTTTTGATAGTTTGACTGATATGTGTCTTGGCTCCTTTATCCTTGGATTTATCCTGTATGGGACTCTCTGTGCTTCCTCAACTTGAGTGATTGTTTCCTTTCCCATCTTAGTGTAGCTTTCAACTGTAATCTCTTCAAATATTTTCTCAGTTCCTTTCTTTTTCTCTTCTTCTTCTGAGACCCCTATAATTCAAATGTTGGTGTGTTCAATATTGTCCTAGATGTCTCTGAGTGTGTCCTCAATTCTTTTCATTCTTTTTCTGTATTCTGCTCTGTGGTATTGATTTCCACTATTTTATCTTCCAGGTCACTTATCCGTTCTTCTGCCTCAGTTATTCTGTTATATATTCCTTCTTGAGAATTTTTAATTTCATTTAATGTGTTGTTCATCATTGTTTGTTTGCTCTTTTATTCTTCTAGGTCCTTGTTGAACTTTTCTTGTATTTTCTCCATTCTATTTCCAAGATTTTGTATCATCTTTACTATCATTACTCTGAAATCTTTTTCAGGTAGACTGCTGATTTCCTCTTCATTTCTTTGATCTGGTGGTTTTTACCTTACTCCTTCATCTGCTGTGTGTTTCTCAGTCTTCTCATTTTGCTTAACTTACTGTGTTTGGGGTCTCCTTTTGGCAGGCTGCAGGTTTGTAATTCCTGTTGTTTTTTGGTGCCTGCCACCAGTGGCTAAGTTTGGTTCAGTGGGTTGTGTAGCCCTCCTGGTGGAGGGGACTGGTGCCTGTATTTGGTGGATGAGGCTGAATCTTTTCTTTCTGGTGTGCAGGACCACATCCAGTGGTGTGTTTTGGGGTGCCTGTGACCTTATTATGAGTTTAGACAGCCTCTCTGCTAATGGGTGGTTTTGTGTTCCTGTCTTGCTAGTTGTTTGGCATAGGGTGTCCAGCAATTGAGCTTGCTGGTCGTTGAGTGGAACTGGGTCTTAGCATTGAGGTGGAAATCTCTGGGGGACCTTTTGTCATTTGATATTACATGGAGCTGGGATGTCTCTGCTTGACCAATATCCTGAACTTGGCTCTCCCACCTCAGAGGCACAGTCTTGACATCCGGCCAGAGCACCAAGACCCTGTCAGCCACATGACTCAGAAGAAAAGGGAGGAAAAAAAGAAAGAAAGAAAGAAAGAATAAAATAAATTAAAGTTATTAAAATAAAAAAATATATTAGTAAAAATAAAAAGGTTAAAAAGTCATAAAAAAGAAAGAAAGAAAGAAAGAAGTGAGCAACCAAACAAATAAACAAATCCACCAATATAACAAGAACTAAAAACTATTTCAACAACAAAAAAATTAGGATGGACAGAACCTTAGGACAAATTGTAAAAGCAAAGCTATTCAGACAAAATCACACAAAGAAGCATACACATACACACACACAAAAAGAGATAAAGGAAAAAAAATATATATGTATATACAAAAAACGAAAAAGGATAGAGCAACCAAATCAATACAAATCTACCAATGATAATAAACTCTAAATACTAAACTAAGATAAACATAAAACCAGAAACAAATTAGTTGCAGAAAGCAAACCCAAGTCTACAGTTGCTCCCAAAGTCCAGCACCTCACTTTTGGGGTGATTTATTGTCTTCTCAGTTATTCCAGAGATGCAGGGTACATCAAGTTGATTGTGGAGATTTAATCCGCTGCTCCTGAGGCTACTGGGAGAGTACTAGCCCCCTTCAGGCTGTGTTCACGTAGCCAACCCCAGTCCTCTCCCTGAGATCCGACCGAAGCCCGGGCCTCAGCTCCCAGCCCCCGCCTGTCCCAGCGGATGAGCAGACAAGCCTCTCTGGCTGGTGAGTGCCGGTCGGCACTGATCCTCTGTGCGGGAATCTCTCCGCTTTGCCCTCTGCACCCTGTTACTGCACTATCCTCTGTGGCTCCGAAGGTCCCCCCCACCCACCACCCTCAGTCTCTGCCCACAAAGGGCCTTCCTAGTGTGCGGAAACCTTTCCTCCTTCACAGCTCCCTCCCAGTGGTGCAGGTCCCGTCCCTATTCTTTGCCTCTGTTTTTTCTTTTTTCTTTTGCCCTACCCAGGTACGTGGGGAGTTTCTTGCCTTTTGGGAAGTCTGAGGTCTTCTGCCAGCGTTTGGTAGGGGTTCTGTAGGAGTTGTTCCACATGGAGATTTATTTCTGATGTATCTGTGGGGAGGAAGGTGATCCTCACATCTTACTCTTCTGCCATCTTGAGGGTCCAGTGTGTATGACGCGTTTTCCATTCTGAATTCTTGTGCTCATACTCAAGTTTTTCATAAATTGACTCTATCCCCCTAAGACAGGCATTTGTCCTGTGGTGTTTCCACTCATGACTGTGCCCCCTCCAAAATGTGCCATCCTCCTCCCCTGCTTTCCTGTCCTGGTCAGACCATTTTCCCTTGCAACATGGGTCTTCTTTTCCATTTAGGTAAAGCAGGTATTCCAAACTGACCACCTGAAGGGCAGTCTGGCTCTCAGAATTATTTAGTTTGACTCATATGTGTGTGTGTGTGTGTGTGTGTGTGTGTGTGTGTGTGTGTGTGTGTGTTTCATTGCATTTGATATCCTTCTGGTCTTGAAAGTTCTCAAAGTAGGAGAACACAGGCCCCCTACTCTGGCTTGATAAACATGAGGCCAATTCATGTGTTGTGTGCATGACTGATCTTTTGAAAGCATTTGTTGCATTTGCTTTTGAGTCCCGACCTATATATTGCCTATAAAACTCGTAATAATTGAACATACACCTCATCGAAGGAAACTTGGACCTCCTCCAAGGAGCTCCAAGACCTTCTCCAAGGCTGAGGAACAGACTGGGCATAGATTGCAGATTACTTATAGATTATAGTTTGAATAGGTTGCGTGTTACGGCTTCTAAGAGACTAGGATTGATAGGAAATTCATAGATTACAGACCAGTGATTATTATGTTGCTGGAGCTAAAGAAACATTTATTAATTGAATGTTTTTGTGTTCTCTGATCTTTATTCAATCTTATTTCCTGAGTATTTGTTGAGTATACTTTTATTTAAAACATTCCAAATGACTAGGTTATAGATACCAAAGACCCTGAAAAACAAAACAAAGAAAAAAATGTTAAATCGTAGGATACGAGATGGAGACATAAAAAGATAATAAATCACAGTCCAGTGCGTTGAGCCATTGCTGAGACACTTTACAGAAGGAAGGAGGGTTTGATTTAATATGTGCTGATACAGCCTGGTGACTAGAGTTAATAATACTGTATTATGTCCTGCTGGAGAGATCTTAAAAGTTCTCATCACAAGAAAAAATAGTTTGTAACTATACATGGTGACAGATGTTAACTAGACTTATTGTGGTGATCATTTTGCAATATATACAAATATCAAATCATTATTTTGTACACCTGAAACTAATATAATATTACATGAAAATTATATCTCAATAAAGAAAAGATAATTTGTGTGAAAAAGAAAATTTGTGCTGATCTTCACACGACCTTGGGAAGTAGCCTGGAAGATGCATGGCTTATGGAGATGAATTTTAAGCTTCTGCAATAACTATACCCATAGTCATAGTTAGGAAGGTTTGGCACCTTGTTCTGTTATGAACTCTGCTCGTTTTGAGGATCCATCAACCTCAAAGCTTTTATAGAAATAATTGGTATAGTGAGTTTCATATTTTCCCAGCCACTTCACATTAAATATACTCTGTTATATACTCGGTTATATTTTATATTTGGTGTGTCTTTCATTATATGGTCTATTGTCTAACTTTTTACAATTGGTACTTTGGTTTTTTTAAAAAGACCTAATTGAGTTAAATAAATAATCAATTATACAAGTAAACAGTAAAACTTGATGTTCTGACATATTTTTTACAACAGTGACACTATGACCAAGTCAAGATACTGAACATCCATCATCCTCACTCTCCTTGTCGCCCCTCCTCATAGACCCTCCCCCTTCTTTTTTCTCTGTTTTTCCTTTTTTCTTTTGCCCTACCCAGGTACCTGGGGAGTTTCTTGCCTTTTGGGAAGTCTGAGGTCTTCTGCCAGCGTTTGGTAGGGGTTCTGTAGGAGTTGTTCCACATGGAGATTTATTTCTGATGTATCTGTGGGGAGGAAGGTGATCCTCACATCTTACTCTTCTGCCATCTTGAGGGTCCAGTGTGTATGACGCGTTTTCCATTCTGAATTCTTGTGCTCATACTCAAGTTTTTCATAAATTGACTCTATCCCCCTAAGACAGGCATTTGTCCTGTGGTGTTTCCACTCATGACTGTGCCCCCTCCAAAATGTGCCATCCTCCTCCCCTGCTTTCCTGTCCTGGTCAGACCATTTTCCCTTGCAACATGGGTCTTCTTTTCCATTTAGGTAAAGCAGGTATTCCAAACTGACCACCTGAAGGGCAGTCTGGCTCTCAGAATTATTTAGTTTGACTCATATGTGTGTGTGTGTGTGTGTGTGTGTGTGTGTGTGTGTGTGTGTGTGTGTTTCATTGCATTTGATATCCTTCTGGTCTTGAAAGTTCTCAAAGTAGGAGAACACAGGCCCCCTACTCTGGCTTGATAAACATGAGGCCAATTCATGTGTTGTGTGCATGACTGATCTTTTGAAAGCATTTGTTGCATTTGCTTTTGAGTCCCGACCTATATATTGCCTATAAAACTCGTAATAATTGAACATACACCTCATCGAAGGAAACTTGGACCTCCTCCAAGGAGCTCCAAGACCTTCTCCAAGGCTGAGGAACAGACTGGGCATAGATTGCAGATTACTTATAGATTATAGTTTGAATAGGTTGCGTGTTACGGCTTCTAAGAGACTAGGATTGATAGGAAATTCATAGATTACAGACCAGTGATTATTATGTTGCTGGAGCTAAAGAAACATTTATTAATTGAATGTTTTTGTGTTCTCTGATCTTTATTCAATCTTATTTCCTGAGTATTTGTTGAGTATACTTTTATTTAAAACATTCCAAATGACTAGGTTATAGATACCAAAGACCCTGAAAAACAAAACAAAGAAAAAAATGTTAAATCGTAGGATACGAGATGGAGACATAAAAAGATAATAAATCACAGTCCAGTGCGTTGAGCCATTGCTGAGACACTTTACAGAAGGAAGGAGGGTTTGATTTAATATGTGCTGATACAGCCTGGTGACTAGAGTTAATAATACTGTATTATGTCCTGCTGGAGAGATCTTAAAAGTTCTCATCACAAGAAAAAATAGTTTGTAACTATACATGGTGACAGATGTTAACTAGACTTATTGTGGTGATCATTTTGCAATATATACAAATATCAAATCATTATTTTGTACACCTGAAACTAATATAATATTACATGAAAATTATATCTCAATAAAGAAAAGATAATTTGTGTGAAAAAGAAAATTTGTGCTGATCTTCACACGACCTTGGGAAGTAGCCTGGAAGATGCATGGCTTATGGAGATGAATTTTAAGCTTCTGCAATAACTATAACCATAGTCATAGTTAGGAAGGTTTGGCACCTTGTTCTGTTATGAACTCTGCTCGTTTTGAGGATCCATCAACCTCAAAGCTTTTATAGAAATAATTGGTATAGTGAGTTTCATATTTTCCCAGCCACTTCACATTAAATATACTCTGTTATATACTCGGTTATATTTTATATTTGGTGTGTCTTTCATTATATGGTCTATTGTCTAACTTTTTACAATTGGTACTTTGGTTTTTTTAAAAAGACCTAATTGAGTTAAATAAATAATCAATTATACAAGTAAACAGTAAAACTTGATGTTCTGACATATTTTTTACAACAGTGACACTATGACCAAGTCAAGATACTGAACATCCATCATCCTCACTCTCCTTGTCGCCCCTCCTCATAGACCCTCCCCCATCCTCACACACCTGCTGATGTGCTTTCTGTTTTAAAGATTAGTCTGCACTTAATGGAGCCAAGCAGCCTGCACTCTTTCTTCGTAGGGAAGAAGGGTCATTCATCTTCCTTCACTCAGTATCATTATTCTGAGATTCATTCATTTGTGTTGCATATATCAATTCATTCTTTTTTTTATTACTGAGTAGTATTCATTGTTTGAATATACCACGATTTGTTTACCTGTTCACCTTTTGATGGGCATTTCAGTGGTTTCCAGCTTTGAGCTGTTACAAACAAAGCTGTTATGAACATGATGGACAACTCTTGGACAGGAACATGTTTTCACTTATCTTAGGAAAAAACAAACAAACAAAAAAGAATGGAATAAGTGTTTTACATGGTAGGTGTATATTTACTTAAGAAAGTGCCCAATTGTTTTCCCCTTGGGCTGTGTCATTCCGCAGCCACACCAGCATTGTGGAGGGTTCTGGCTGTTCAGCATTCCTGGTAATATTTTGTATTGCCCTTTCCTTCTTTTCTTCCAATATTAGCCTTTCTAAGAAGTGTATAGTTCTATCATGCTACTTTTTAATTTGTGATTTCTTAATGACTAATGATGTTGAACATCTTTTCATATGCTTGTTCATAATCAGTAGTATATCTTCTTTTGTGATGTGTATGTTCAACTATGTTGCTCTTCTTTTCACTGACATTTATCTTCTTAGCTGAGTTCTGGGAATTCTCTATATATGATGGATACATGTCCTTTGTCAGAGACGTGATTTATGAATATTTTCTAAGAGTCTGAGGCTTGTTTTTCATTCTCTTAACAGAATATTTCAAAGAACAGATGTTTTTAATTTTGATGAGGTCCACAGAATAGAAAGAGCTGGCTGAGAATAAGCCCAAAATGGAAACCACAAATTCCAGACATGAAAAACGGACCTCGTCTACTTGAAAACAGGGGTCAGCTGTATCTCAAGACGGTCACACTCAGACAGGCTGATAGCCAAAATGGTGTTCATTTTTTCCATCATACTAATTTTAAATGGGCCATATGATTCACAGCCCCAGCGGAGTTACATGCTTCTTGATTTGGGAACTAAATTCAGGACACTTAGCTACCATTTTGAAATTATTATATAGGAAACATGACACACTGAGATTATTCTAATACCAAGTTTCAAATCATAGGATAATATACTATCTGACACTGTGAAAAAGTCTGGTAAACAAACCATGCAAATGTGCAATGTTATAGAAATGAACTCTATTAAGAAATTTAAAAAATAAAAAAATTAAAAATAATCCTCAGGCAATGACAAATTAGAAATTAGTTTTATTTTCAGCTTTTATGAAAATTTGTGCTGATCTTCACACGACCTTGGGAAGTAGCCTGGAAGATGCATGGCTTATGGAGATGAATTTTAAGCTTCTGCAATAACTATAACCATAGTCATAGTTAGGAAGGTTTGGCACCTTGTTCTGTTATGAACTCTGCTCGTTTTGAGGATCCATCAACCTCAAAGCTTTTATAGAAATAATTGGTATAGTGAGTTTCATATTTTCCCAGCCACTTCACATTAAATATACTCTGTTATATACTCGGTTATATTTTATATTTGGTGTGTCTTTCATTATATGGTCTATTGTCTAACTTTTTACAATTGGTACTTTGGTTTTTTTAAAAAGACCTAATTGAGTTAAATAAATAATCAATTATACAAGTAAACAGTAAAACTTGATGTTCTGACATATTTTTTACAACAGTGACACTATGACCAAGTCAAGATACTGAACATCCATCATCCTCACTCTCCTTGTCGCCCCTCCTCATAGACCCTCCCCCATCCTCACACACCTGCTGATGTGCTTTCTGTTTTAAAGATTAGTCTGCACTTAATGGAGCCAAGCAGCCTGCACTCTTTCTTCGTAGGGAAGAAGGGTCATTCATCTTCCTTCACTCAGTATCATTATTCTGAGATTCATTCATTTGTGTTGCATATATCAATTCATTCTTTTTTTTATTACTGAGTAGTATTCATTGTTTGAATATACCACGATTTGTTTACCTGTTCACCTTTTGATGGGCATTTCAGTGGTTTCCAGCTTTGAGCTGTTACAAACAAAGCTGTTATGAACATGATGGACAACTCTTGGACAGGAACATGTTTTCACTTATCTTAGGAAAAAACAAACAAACAAAAAAGAATGGAATAAGTGTTTTACATGGTAGGTGTATATTTACTTAAGAAAGTGCCCAATTGTTTTCCCCTTGGGCTGTGTCATTCCGCAGCCACACCAGCATTGTGGAGGGTTCTGGCTGTTCAGCATTCCTGGTAATATTTTGTATTGCCCTTTCCTTCTTTTCTTCCAATATTAGCCTTTCTAAGAAGTGTATAGTTCTATCATGCTACTTTTTAATTTGTGATTTCTTAATGACTAATGATGTTGAACATCTTTTCATATGCTTGTTCATAATCAGTAGTATATCTTCTTTTGTGATGTGTATGTTCAACTATGTTGCTCTTCTTTTCACTGACATTTATCTTCTTAGCTGAGTTCTGGGAATTCTCTATATATGATGGATACATGTCCTTTGTCAGAGACGTGATTTATGAATATTTTCTAAGAGTCTGAGGCTTGTTTTTCATTCTCTTAACAGAATATTTCAAAGAACAGATGTTTTTAATTTTGATGAGGTCCACAGAATAGAAAGAGCTGGCTGAGAATAAGCCCAAAATGGAAACCACAAATTCCAAACATGAAAAACGGACCTCGTCTACTTGAAAACTGGGGTCAGCTGTATCTCAAGACAGTCACACTCAGACAGGCTGATAGCCAAAATAGTGTTCATTTTTTCCATCATACTAATTTTAAATGGGCCATATGATTCACAGCCCCAGCGGAGTTACATGCTTCTTGATTTGGGAACTAAATTCAGGACACTTAGCTACCATTTTGAAATTATTATATAGGAAACATGACACACTGAGATTATTCTAATACCAAGTTTCAAATCATAGGATAATATACTATCTGACACTGTGAAAAAGTCTGGTAAACAAACCATGCAAATGTGCAATGTTATAGAAATGAACTCTATTAAGAAATTTAAAAAATAAAAAAATTAAAAATAATCCTCAGGCAATGACAAATTAGAAATTAGTTTTATTTTCAGCTTTTATTAACTGTTAATCTTTTTTACCAAATTAGAATTCTCTTTACATGACAAGAGGATTTTGATGCACCATCAGGGTAGAAAGACCAGTAGAAAGACACATTTTAGTAGTGTCTGCATGGACATCATCCTGTGAGAATAAAGCTGAAACTTTGGGTCTTATGATGAAGGGGTCATAACAAAATATTTTGGAAGCATTTCAAGACATTTCTACAAGCTATTTGTTTCTGGAAGGATGGGAAATTATATACATGTACTTTTTCAGAGTTCAGTACAAGTGATTTGGAATCAGAATTTTAGGAATCACAGTGATGGGACCTGAAAGAGAGAGAGAGAGAGAGAGAGGAAGGAAGGAAGGAAGGGAGGGAGGGAAGGAGGGAAAGAAAGAAAGAAAGAAAGAAAGAAAGAAAGAAAGAAAGAGAGGAAGATAATAATAAGCAAGCACTTAAATTCAGGAATGAAAATTCTCTCCAACTCATCCATTTGGATTCTAGAGCCCAAGGTAAAACATTTCCCCGACAGTTTACTCTAAACAAAGCAGGATAGGTAATAAACAGGACTGCAGTGGTTAGATCACATCTACAGCAGGTCAGAGTAAATAGGGGTTAGAGAGGGCCCTGAGGTTGCTTGTTTTGAAACAGAAAGATACACAGTGGCTGCTCACCTTAATGTTCTCTTCCCTCAACACTGTTTCTCTAACCTTAAGACACTGCTCAGGATGGAGATGAAATTTAGTGCCCATGTTGAATATTTTGCTGTGACAAGACTGTGATATCACCCACCAGGATCTGTCTGCTGGAAATTCCAGAAGTACTTAAGTGGAACTACCACGTATCCAGTAGGGGGATAAGTTGTAAGTTTGTAAGTAGACAGCATCTCAAGTTTATATATCACAAAGACACTGTGAGCAATACACTACGGGGGCAAATTCATTACATTTAACATTTTCCCTCCTCTGTTCAGAAAACAAAGTTTTGGTTTTGCCCATTCAATGTATTCCCTTTATTCAAAAGTTTTTTGTTTTGTTTTATTTTTCCTTCTCAAACTAGTCTTTGGGTTTTTATGATGCAGACTCTGAGGTTAAGTATAAAGAAATAGGAGTGAGATGCAGAAGATAAGCGTTTAAGCACCAGAGGTACCTGGGCTGAAGCTGCAGGAGAACTGGACAGAGAGCAAATTGAAGGAGTAAATACAAGTTTTAGGAGGCAGGATTTTCACTGCTTGGTGGTATCGCTTTGATGTCGACCCTGTTCTAAGGTTGCAGCTTTAATGATACTCCTTTAAATAACAGCCCTTCCATTTTCTGACTTGCCATGATTTGCCATGTACAAGGACATATGTCTGAGGATTTTTAAAGCAATAAACCAAACGCATAGGTTCGTTTATACTGGAACATATTACATCTGTCAAAAAATATTAAGAAAAAAGTGTTGTGGAAATGGACAAATCAGAGAAAAAGAAAGTTCTTAGAGTTTTAAGAGTTGATATGAGGGTTTGAAGAGTGATGTGGAATAAAGGTATGAAAATCTTTCAGAATACAGGGAGAAAAGAGAAACAAAGATACACATCAAGGTACTGTCAGATGAAAGATGACATTTAGAGAATCAATCTAATCTATTTCAAAAAGAGAGAAAAGAAAAAAGGACAGGTGAAAAAACCAGAAAAATAGAAAGGATTTTTCTCAGAAAAAAAGGATGATGAGTCTTCTCCTTATTCTGAGAGCTCACCCATGTTCTCTTCTCTTTCTGCTCCTACAAAGACGACACTTTCCTTGCCCCTTGCAGTTGAGTGACCATGAACTAGTTCCAGTGAGTGGGTCTGTGTAGGAGGAGAAATGATCATTTCCAAGCCAAGGCATCTAAGTGCCAGCATGCCTCTCCAGGATCTTCCTCTCTGCCTGCTTTGGAAATATATTACAATGATGGACGATGAAGCGGAGATTGAAGCATCCAGGATCTTCGAGATATTGCAGGGAGGTGGCTGCCCAGAGCCTAGCCTGGACCCTTGAGGGCCATTAAATAGATTAAATTGTCCTTATGTTAGGCTGCTGAGATATTTGTGTTGTTTGTTACTGGGACATAAGACTTTCTTCTCTTCTTAATATAGTTATCTTGATCTCGATGTTTTATAAATTTCTTGTGTAATTTCCATGTCATTTAGCAGCAAAAAAATCTGTAGGGTAGACTGTGAACAAAACTTCAGTATTAAGTGTGGATATTAGCAAAAGTCTTCAATTAATGTACAAAAGTCAGGTTGTATGCCCTGGATCATTGCTGTGATAACAACAAGAAGAGAGATTGGAAACTATTATAAATCAAATCACCACATAATACCAAGAGCAGATGAAATTCATATTTAGGAAAAAAAGAAAAAAGTAAAGTGATTTCCTTTATGGGAAACTGTGAATTCGGTCTTTGGGGAATTTCAAAGCTTCGGAAGCCCCGAAGACCTCCTTTTCCTTAACCCCCTTCCTGCTCCCTGATAACTTGCATATTCAAGGTACCTCAAGTTAGCCAAACACACCCACTCAGGCAGCATTTTCCAGTGTGCTCTGACCCACCTACTGCAGAATTATCTCGAGGTGATTGTGACAATGCAGGCTACTTGTCCCCACTCCAGACTTCAGTGAATCAGAGTATCAAGCCCCTGGGGATGAGGGAATTCTGTAGTAACAAGTTCCCCAGATGAATTTTATATACTGTAAAGCTTGAGAAATACTCCATTAAATACTTTTCTCATCTAATAGACCCTTTCAGTTGCTAATCTCCCTCAATACATTATGTTCTGAGGTGACTTTTATTGTTTCATCATGTGTCATATTCTTATTAGCATTACAATATAGTTGATTTTTAGATTAGTATGAGAAGCCAAATATTTTCCTGGACAACAGGATAGATGAGGTAATCTTGCAGAGGTCAGAGAGAACTAGTACTGAAGAAGGATGCATGGATTAAACTCTTTCTTCTGTTATGAAAATCATCCTGATATTCATCCTGAAAATACATTACTAATTTTAAATCTAAAAATTATGTGAGGTTAAGTCATTGCTTTATAGACTCGCTATATACCCTTTTTATTTGATAAGCTAACATGATTGCTGTAATTCTATACAGTATTACAATAATAAAATAGCACATCTATCAAAAACATGGCTGATCACTTATAACAATGACACTAAGGCACTTGTGTGTATGTGTGTGTGTGTGTGTGTGTGTGTGTGTGTATGGGAGAGTGTAGCACCACAGATGCATTAAACATGTACAGAATGCTTATAAGAGAACCCCTCAGGCTCTCCTTATGTGTCTTTTATTTTGTTTTGCAGATTGCTTGAGCTGGTTGCCAGCTAAGCTACCTGAAAACAGCAACAACAAAAACTGTCAGAGCAGTAGATTTGCTGCTTGAGGCGGTTACTACTTTTTAAAGGTGTATGGGTGAGAATGTAATGAGGAAGAAAAGATAAAGGTAAAATAGAAAACAAGAATAAGTTTGGAAAAGGAGTCATGCACCAGAAAAGAAAACAGTTTCCTTACAGTCACACCAACCTTCTACAGGCAAATTAATTTTTTAATATTTATTTGTTTGTTTATTTATTTATTTATTTATTTTTGGCTGTGTTGGGTCTTCATTGCTGCACAATGGCTTTCCCTAGTTGCGACAAGTGAGGGCTACTCTTCATTGTGGTGCACGAGCTTCTCATTGTGGTGCCTTCTCTTGTTTCAGGGCACGGGCTCTAGGCACGTGGGCTTCAGTAGATGTGGTGCACGGGCTCAGTAGTTGTGGTTTGTGGGCTTAGTTGCTCTGCAGCAAGTGGATCTTCCCGGATCCGGGTTTGAACCCATGTCCCCTGCATTGGTAGGCGGATTCTTAACCACTGCACCACCAGGGAAATCCCTACAGGCAAATTAAAAAATCTTCTGTACTTCTGAAAAATCTGAGAGGTTGCCCTGTATATGTTTGGTAATAAATGCCAAAGAGGATTGAATTTCTTTTTTCCATGGAGGGGAGAATAATGTGAAATCTGGGGTGGGGAAGGGAAATACACAGGAGCAAGAGGAAGGAGGTGGTAAGCCTGGTATTTTTTGAGGGAAGTTTGGAGGAAAAAACTCTTATTCTTTGTTGAGGAATTTAGGTAGCTGTTTATCTCTTCATGGAGTTTTGGGGAAAGTCTATAATGCTTGTGGGGGGTGATCTGGGGCGACTCTGAAAGGGCAGTGACTGAACTAGTACGTGAGCCTCAGAAGGTAGAAAGGAGACCATACGTAAAGAGGTCCTCAGGGAATTCTCAGATATCTTTGGGACAACTTATTTAAAACTATGTCATTGGAAGTTCCTACTGTTATACTCTCTCCGTTGTTACACTGGAATTGCAATTATTTTCATTGTAAGAAAACTAGAATTGTGCATGACTTAGTAGAAAAGTTTATACCATATTCCAAATTTCAATTCTCCAACACTTCATTTCCCAATATTTTCTGAAAGACTACTAAGCATGAGTACTGAGCACCAGTACCCCATGGGACACATTGTTTAGAGCAGAAAAGAAGGCTCAGTTTACATCTAAACTAGGTCCTCAGGGATGAGTTGGGATTGCCAACTGGATCATCAGGGTGGGGCAGGGACTAGAGGGTGGAGGTGTGGGCACATGGGTTCCACTATGGAAGAGTGCTGTGATGGCCAGGAACAGTACTTTGTCCAGCTGGAAAGAGTAACAGGAGTGGAGACGGAAGGATCACAAGCAATCTAATACACCAAGTTAAGGAGTTTAGATATTCACCTGCAGATGATGAAGAATTTTATGCAATCAGATTTGCATTAAAAACATCACTCAGGTAGAGTGTAAGGAACCTGCTGCTTAACCAGAAAATGTCCCTAATTTATTCACAAAATCTGGGCACTCAGGAAACCCATCAGTTTATGCTTTTCCATGGTGGGCATGCTGCTGGATGATGGATTCCTCTGTTCCTCTTGTCATGATGGTGTGTCCACTCTCTTGGCTTTTCACGGACTGGAGACCAGTGATGATGATAATAGAAATACCAACCATGTTCAAAAAAGCCCATTCCTTTGAATCGTGTCTTTTTATTTCTCACAGTGTTTCGGGGATTTAGCAGGTGAAGTGGCAGACCGAAAGGGGAAATACAGCATTTTAAAATGAAGATACATGGAGATCATGTTTGTCAGAATGCCCCTCACTCCTGCCTTCTTACTCTCTCCCTGTTTATATATATACACACACACAGATATCCACAAACAAACTTCACAACTGAGTGTTTAGTTTAACACACCACTGACACCAATGGAGAGATCATCCAAACAGAAAATAAATAAGGAAACACAAACTTTAAATGACACCATAGACCAAATAGTTTTAATTGATATTTATAGAACATTCCACCCGAAAATGGCACTTTCTTCTCAAGTGCACATGGAACATTCTCCAGGATAGATCACATCTTAGGTCACAAAACAAGCCTCGGAAAATTTAAGAAAACTGAAATCGTATCAAGCATCTTTTCTGACCAAAACGCTATGAGATTGGAAATCAGTTAGAGGAAAAAAACTGTAAAAACCACACATACACGGAGGCTAAACAGTGTGCTACTAAATAACCAAGAGATCTCTGAAGAAATCAACGAAGAAATCGAAAAAATACATAGAAAAAATGACAATGAAAACACAACGACCCAAAACCTATGGGATGCAGCAAAAACAGTTCTAAGAGGGAAGTTTATAACAATTCAATATCACCTCAAGAAACAAGAAAAATCTCAAATGTACAATCTAACCCTACACCTAAACAACTAGAGAAAGAAGAACAAAGAAAACCCAGTCAGTAGAAGGAAAGAAATCATAAAGCTCAGAGCAGAAATAAATGAAATAGAAATGAAGAAAACAATAGCAAGGACCAATAAAACTAAAAGCTATTTCTTTGAGAAGATAAACAAAACTGATAAACCCTTAGCCAGACTCACCATGAAGAAAAGGGAGAGGATGCAAATCAATAAAATTAGAAATGAAAAAGGAGAAATCACAACTGACACCGCAGAAATACAAAGGATTATAAGAGACTACTACAAACAACTATATGCCAATAAAATGGACAACCACGAAGAAATGGACAAATTCTTGGAAAGGTACAATTTTCCAAGACTGAACCAGGAAGAATTAGAAAATATAAAG
>NC_041225.1:28164121-28184857 GCF_002837175.3 Physeter macrocephalus
AACAATGAAAAATCAGAAAGAGAAATTAAGGAAACAATTCCATTTACCATTGCAACAAAAAGAATAAAATACCTAGGAATAAGCCTACCTAAGGGGGGAAAGACTTGTACTCAGAGAACTGTATAACACAGATGAAAGCAATCAAAGATGACATAAACAGATGGAGAAATATACCATGTTCTTGGATGGGAAGAATCAATATTGTGAAAATGACTGTACTCCTCAAAGCAGTCTACAGATTCAATGCAATCCTGTCAAACTACCAATGGCATTCTTCACAGAATTAGAACAAAAATTTTACAATTCTTATGGAAACACAAAAGACCTCAAATAGCCAAAGCAATCTTGAGAAAGAAAGACAGAGCTGGAGGAATCAGGCTCCCTGACTTCACACAATACTACAAAGCTACAGTAATCAAGACACTATGGTACTGGCACAAAAAAGAAATATAGATCAATGGTACAGGATAGAAAGCCTAGAGGTAAACCCACACACCTATGGTCACCTAATTTACAACAAAGGAAGAAAGAATATACAATGGAGAAAAGACAGCCTCTTCAATAAATGGTGTTGGGATAACTGGACAGCTACATGTAAAATAATGAAATTACAACACTCCGTAAAACCATACACAAAAGTAAACTCCAAATGATTAAAGACCTAAATGTAAGACGAGATACTATAAAACTCTTAGAGTAAAACATAAGAAAAACACTTTTTGACATAAACCACAAGATCTTTTTTGACCCACCTCCTAGTAATGGAAATAAAAACAAAAATAAACAACTGGGACCTAATTAAACTTAAAAACTTTTGCACAGCAAATGAAACCATAAACAAAACAAAAAAACAATATTCAGAATTGGAGAAAAATTTGCAAATGCAACAATGGACAAAGGATTAATCTCCAAAATATACAAATAGCTCATGGAGATCAATATCAAAAAAACAAACAATTCAATTAAAAAATGGGCAGAAGACCTAAATAGACATTTCACCAAAGAAGACTTATGGATGGCCAAGAGGCACATGAAAAGATGCTCAACATCACTAATTATTAGAGAAATGTCAATCAAAACTACAATGAGGTATCACTTTACATAGGTCAGAATGGCCATTATCACAAAATGTAGAAACAAATGCTGGAAAGGGTGTGGTGAAAAGGGAACCCTCCTGCACTGTTGGTGGGAATGTAAATTGATATGACCACTATGGAGAACAGTATGGAGGTTCCTTCAATAACTAAAAATAGAACTATCATATGACCCAGCAATCCCACTACTGGGCATACACCCTGAGAAAACCATAATTCAAAAAGAGACACGTACCACTATGTTCAATGAAGCACTATTTACAATAGCCAGGGCATGGAAGCGACCTAAATGTCCATTGACAGATGAATGGATGTACAAGATGTGGCACATATATACAGTGGAATGTTACTCAGCCATAAAAAGAAACAAAATTGAGTTATTTGTAGTGAGGTGGATAGACCTAGAGTGTGTCATAAAGAGTGAAGTAAGTCAGAAAGAGAAAAACAAATACCATATGCTAACTCATATATATGGAACCTAAAAAACAATATGGTTCTGATGAACCCAGTGGCAGATAGGAATAAAGACGTAGACACAGAGAATGGACTTGAGGACACGGGTGGGGAGGGGGAAGCTGTGGCGAAGTGAGAGTAGCATCACATATATACACTACCGAATGTAAAATAAATAGCTAGTGGGAAGCAGCTGCATAGCACAGGGAGATCAGCTCAGTGCTTTGCGATGACGCAGAGAGGTGGCATAGGGCGAGTGGGAGGGAGGCTCAAGAGGGAGGGGCTATGGGGAGACATGTATGCATATGGCTGATTCACTTTGTTGTACGACAGAAACTAACACAGTATTGTGAAGCAATTATACTCCAATAAAGGTCTATTAAAAAAAATAAAATTATTAGACCCTTCAGAACACAGTGTTTCACAGTTTCTGAGGTACACAGCAACAATTGGAAGAGTGATGTTTCTTTCCAAGGTCGGTTGCTGTACTGTCAAAATAAGTAGCCATATTATTATAGAGACCAAGGTGAAAATTGGGAGGCAATGTAGCAGAAGGGAACGAATATAGGTTTTGGGCATGAAACAGACCTTGAAGAATCAGTCAAAATTAAATCGACACACTGTGTTTCTTTAGGACAATGTCCTTATTTCTCTGAGACTTTAACGCAGAGCCTGTTAAATGGGAAAGATAGTGGCTACGTAAAGGGCAGTTATGTGTTTTCGCGCAGAGGTGTGGGTCTACTGTCTGCCATACAGATAGATGCTCAATGAATATGAACCCAAATGGGGTGATGATGATGGTTTGATGGCTAAAATGACTTCATATACATTAACGTATTAGATAGGAATAATACAGAATACATTTGAAAGGGGGAGGGAGAGAGAGAGAGAGAGAGAGAGAGAGAGAGAGAAAGAGAAAGAGAAGAGAAATTTTGTAGGATTTTCCCAGCACTCGACTTGGTGCTCAGCCTTTATGTCTGGGTCTCTCCTCCACATCCCTGATACCCATTACTACTGTGCTACCGATACACAGCTAAACAATTATGTGAGGACCAGGGAAACGCTAGAGGATAAAACCCTTAATACAATTTGAAATGCTTATATTACGAAGAATTAGCTGGTTGCTCCCATGAGTATAGGTAATACTTCCAAAGGATGATGCAAAGACATGGAGATTTATATTCCATTAGCCACTAACTACCAAACAGTATTTTTTAAAGAGACAGAAGTTTTGTTAACAGATTATGTAACAGAATATCAGTGATTCATGCACATATTTCTGTTCTTTTGCAAATTCCATTTTTTTCTACAGAGATTAATTTGCAAACTCTTTGTTATGGAACATCATGTCCAATTTCATAGTCTAACATTTGTTGAGAATGTTATTCTTTATACAAATGATAACATTTTAGTTGCTTCTCATAGTTTCAGGGGGAAACGCCATTTTAGAATCTAGCAAGTGATACAAGGAAGATTCACAAAGCTCAGTTGGAGGATCAAAAGTTTGCTCACTCAGGTATAATTTGGAACATTTTAAACATTTCAAAGCTTATGAAAAGTGATACCTCCTATATATATGTTTAGATATACACATATAAGTTGATATTTATAAGGTCAGTATCTGTGGGAGCCTATTCAGTTGAGGTTATTTTGTTGTAAAACCTGTAATTAGTTAAAGTAAGTTCCCTTCCATCCTACCCCACCCCCCATTTGCCTTAGGCTAAAGCAAAATTTCAAAGGAGCTACAAAAGTTCAGTGGCCTTCCAAGACCCCCTGTAGGGTTTTTTAGCTTCACTGGTTGTTAATCTGCAAGTTGCTTAATGCTACTTGAATGAAATTTATCCAGATCCTAACGAGGATTGATGAGGGAATTTGTAAACTTGGTTTCAGTTTTTAGGAGGTGATGATTCCGGACTCTCAACAGGAGAGGTCCTTGTGGCTATTGATGTGATGGGTTTAGTTCACCCCAATATCCCCGTTGTCTTTGAGCTCAGCTGAACACCTGCAAAAGCAGAAACGATGCAGCCAATGAATGGGTAACCTACTTATGCATAGGACATGAAGCACAAAGAAAGCAGAGTGGTCACGTTAAATGAAACAGGAGTTAGTTCTGTATGTACTTTAATGAGTCGGTTTTAACATAAAACGAGATTGTATCTTTTGACTATCTCTGCTGCTACTTTTAGAGGGCAGCAGAACACGGTTAAATGACTCTACTACACATTATACTCATGCAGAATTGTCTTGGTAATGAATGTTAGCACAATTCATACGGCTTCGTGTACTGAAACTGACAGTTCTCAACCCAAGAACATGTT
Organism: Physeter macrocephalus; assembly: GCF_002837175.3. NCBI lineage: Eukaryota > Metazoa > Chordata > Mammalia > Artiodactyla > Physeteridae > Physeter > Physeter macrocephalus. The sequence continues at coordinate 28,167,987 of NC_041225.1, forward strand.
TAACTGGAATCAGTGAAAAAATCATGATTTGACAGGGAATTTATCACATCACTCACAACTCTTCTTACTTGTCCACACAAAACTTGAAAATTTGGGAAAAAAAGAACTTTCTTCCAAGTTTTAAAAATTGGTGTATTCCAGTGGTGTATCCATTAGTGAAATATGCAACTACACTGCAGTGTAATTACAGTGGTGTACCCGATAGTGAAATGTGTAATTACACTGCAGCATTACCAGCCAAGCTAAATGACGATGTGACGTTTGTAACTGTAATGAAAGATCCCAAGTCTGAGGGTCATTCTAGGAGATGATCTCTTACAAAACTCTCATAACTGTCATCATCATTAATGATGTCCCATGGCCTCCTCTCTTTATGTTTAGTGTCAGAGTCCTTTGAAAATAATATGATTATATCAAGCCCTAACAAACTTGACTTGACAGACTTCATTATAAGAATCAACATTTCTTTCAATAAAGTTACAAACCCATGCACCATATTTATAAAAACATACTTTAGCCACTTAATAGCTTTCAGAAAATACATCTGATTCCACTTTCACCCATCACTGAGGTTCTAATTGCTTTGATTTAATAGCTGTGGGATTTTATTTTTTACTGATCGGATTCCTCACTAATATGTAGCAGAAAAGAAACATTAGAATTCTGTTCTATTTGACAGAGCTGTAGTTAAAGTCAGTTGGATCCAATTTATTTTCTCCAATGCTATCGTATTGAAAATATCTTTGATGTTCCTCTAGCCATATTTACTCAGTGAACCTAAATATTTGATGCATGATGAAACCATGGAAAAAATAATGAATTTGACCTGAATTTATGTTTCTATAGAAAGTTGCATACTCTTAGACTGAAACAGACTTATTCTCACTACCAACTTAATTGATTTCTTTTTTATATCAATTCATTTTTGGAATGATACTGGAGAGACCATTTGGTTTAATATCTGTATTCAGTTGAAACAGTTTATATGTAAGTTAGTGCTGTATCAGTAAAATATTAGTACAAATATAGAAACTTTTTTATGTTGATTTCCATTGCATTGTAAACTTACTAGATGTTTTATATATTTTATATAATATATATAATATAAAATATTTTATATAATACATGTACTGTACAATATATAATGTATGTTATAATGCTGTCATGATTATCTATGTGATGTTACATATATAATTAATATAATATATAACTTATAAATATTAATATATTACTATTTTGAATATTAATATGATATTAATATAATACATATTCAATTATAAATATTAAAACAGGTTTAAGAACTAAGGACTTGAATTTTGAATCTTCACCATTATAGCCAATAATCTTCAGCCAAATCATGCATTTTTTGAGTTTAATATTTTTAATTGGGGTGAAAAATAACTGGTTCACAGGGCTGCTTTGAAGCTGAAAAGAGAAATCACTTTCTGAAAGCATTTTGTAAGTAAACCAGGGCTATACAAATATCATGGATTTACTATTAGGTGCTGCTTCATATCCTATTTATATAGCAATATGTAGCTTTGATACATTTTGTTCAAGAAATAAAACAGGTTGTATATTATGGCATAATACAAACCTAGATTAATATTCTGCAAATTGAATAAATAATGATCTACTTCTAAAATCCACCGGAAGGATAATGAGAAAATTTGAATTCAGTTTTTTTGGGTGGTTTTCTGGGATTGATCACTGCTTATTAGATTAAGTTATGTCTTGACTGTAGCAAGTTGTGCAGATAAATATTATACAAAATTCTGTTGGTAATGCAAGGTACGTATAGAGTCATTTATTCATAGGAGTGGAATAAAATTTTTTACCTTAAAAATTATTGTATTTGCCAATTATTGTTTATACTTCTTGTGTAGCTTTGCAAATGACCTACTTTCAGAGACTAACCAATGTCAACTGTTTTTGAAGCATTTATTGGTATCATGTATTCAGTCATATTAGGAGGAAAATAGCAGGGAATACAGGACAGGGTAGATTATTCTGGAAAGATACTGTTTTTCTACAAAGGTGGTGTGTGTGTATGTGTGTGTGTGTCTATTGAAATCATAACAGAAAGGGTGCCCATCATGACAAAGAAAAAGAAAAGATTCTTGGCCAAAAGGGCGGTGGTAGAGACTGCCCAATGGCAGCTCAAGTTTATTTGCCCTCCTGGTGTATAATTTTTCCTCTTGTTTACCATTGCTATTTTATTCATTGTTGCAAAAATTTTGATTGTCTATTCAAATGCTTTGCTGTCACTCTCTTATTTTTTTTCTGGTCGAGGAACCCCAACATTTTTTGAACAATATCCACTTTTAGTACGGTCATGTAATCAAGCAAAGGAATCTCCTCCACACCCCCCATATCAACACCAGTCTAAGAGTGCCAATTCTGATTGCTTTACCCTAAGTATGGTGGTTCCTCCCTGCCAGTGCTTGGTTGAGGCAAAAGATTAGGGTAATTCTCATGCACGAGGAGACAATTCCTGGGATCACTTCTGAGAGAAGTTTCCTTCACTGTTATAATGAGTCCTATGAAGGGAATTTTCCTTTGGTGAGCACATAGATGGCTGTGTAATGAGGAGATGCTTGGAGCAGTGATAGCCTTCAGAGAACAAAGCTGTGGACAGAGGCCAGTATGCTGAAGGGGGGTCCGTGGAAAAAGGGAAAATTCTAGACCCCTGATTACCCTGAAGCGCCACTGATTTAACCCAATCTGGAAACCTCTTGCCTTTAGATTTCTTGTTATGAGAGAGAATAAAAGTCAATATTTTTAATCAGTTGACTTGGATTTTTGTTGCCTACAGCTGAATTTATACTCATTATAGCAGAAAATTTCATAAACACAGAGGGGAAATTTAATTTTAGTCTTATGTAAATATTTACCAATGCTGACAAGATTTTAAAAATGCAGAGTCAGAAATATCTGAAGGACAATTTTGTAAGCTTAAAGTTTATAAAATATGAGTTAATGTTTCCTTTATTCACTAATTCATTTATTAATTTGGTGAATTTTAATAAGTACTTATTATATATCTGAATTAGATCAATTAAGAGAGCAATAAAATTTACTTTGGGCACAGTCAAACCAAAGCATAGACACCTTTTCCTTTCTATGTCTTATTCTGCTAATTTTGAATCACTTTCAAACTTACAGCTAAATTACAAGTTTGAATAACTTTAAACAATTATTTGCAGGTAAATTGTTGACGTGCTGCTTCATCACTCCTGGACACATTACCGTATTTTTCGTACAAACAAGCATATTTTCTTAGATAGAGTTTGGTCAAGAAGACAATCTTTGTCATTGGTCGCCTCACAGTTGCAGCTCTGAATGTTAGTGCCTGTCCACAGAAAGAAGTTGGCGTGCTGAAGTAGAGAACACCCGAGAATTCAGAACTATTCTGGAGCACTGCATTTCTTCAGCGACTCAGGCTGGACCCCTCAGCTGTCCATTCATGAGGCATGGGCATGAAGTGACCTATCTGGGAGGCTCTAAGGCCTCTACCCCCATCGCCACACACTGAACCGGGAATCAACATCGGGGTCTATGTGCCACACCAAGAGTTCAGTTTCAGAGCCCACGCATGCGTCTTGCAAGTGGTTAGAAGTACATTTACAGAACAGGAGCCTGTAATCACCTTGCACCTCTGTACCAGGATGACTCCAGGTTTCTCTGCTAGCTCTTCTAGCTGTGCTGGTCGGTGAGATGCTGCTCTTTCAGGCTTAAACATGTGGTCTTTCACTATATTAGCAGCTGAGACATCTGATCGAGCAGATCAATAAGGAGAACCAACCGGTAAGCATGTTGGTAAGCTGTCCAACTTACCATGCGAGGCCTTTTTGGTAAAGCCCGGTTTCTCCTCCTGTTCTCATGCAACACCAAGAATGGTGACCTCACCATCCGGGATGGAGTCCTCTGCAGTGTTAGCTCCACACTATATGCGCTTTGGGTGGTCGTCGAAAGCTTAGTGGGGTCCTGTTCGGTGGTGTCCACACCATTGGGTGGCTCATCAGGCCTCATCCAGGAGTTTTCCAGTGGTTCCCTCTGAATCACTAAAATGCTCTTAAAATGTCCTTAAGACATCCCTTGTCTGTGATGCACAGCCTTTTCTTTTCTTTCTTTCTTTTTTCTTTTTTTTGCTTATTCATGGCAAATTGTTATTTTTTTAAAATTACATAGCAAGCTACAGAGAAAACCTGAAGCATTACTAACATTTACGCGTTTAGAAATGCCGCCCAACGTGCGATCCTTTCACCACTCCTGGTACTGCGTTTGCTTACGGCCCCTCTTGTTCTGCTTTTAAAATGATCATTGCCTGACATTTTTCCTAAATATCAGGGGCTCATTGTCTTCACTCATTCCATAGCGTTAATTAGGGTGATGCTTTTAAGAAGGTGATAGATTATTTGGTAAGGTAGAATTTTACTCTAAAATCTCTTGTGATTTTTCTGTAATGTCTGATGTGATGTGGTCTCTGATCTCTGCACCTCCTGCAGTCCCCGGCCCAGCTCGGCAGTACTTCTGCCTCCCCTCGCCCCTGCCCGCCCCCGGTACTGACGGGCCTCCTGCAGCAGCTCTATCACCCGCTGCCCCAGGTGCAGCGAGCTCCGCTTCAATTTCTAAATATTAATGTCAGTTCAATTAATTGCCAAGTCTGACAGTAAGCATTGCCAAGATACCTTTTTGTTAAACATGTTTATAATAATATCAAGACTATTATTTCGAAGAGACTCCTCAAGTAGTACAACCTAATTAAAGTGATACTGAATATCTGTTTTCAGTCTGTTTCTGTCCAACGTTTTTCTCATAATTAGCCGAACACCCTCTTCACATAATGAAAGTCTCTCAGGCCTGTGCCTACTGGTTCTCAGTAAAGATGCTTAGAATGTTTCTGAAGAGGGACCACAGTACGAAGGAAGAAAGTTAAATTCTTATTGAGGAAACCTTCCACATTTCTAAAGAACGACTTAAATCTGGATTGAAATTAATCAACAAACTGATCAGGTATCTGTATAAAAAATATAGATGTGTTGCCAGATGAGTCTCTGTGTTAAGAGACAGCAAGTTAGCTACTCTCACACCGAAAAGAACTGAAGATATTCATTGGAAATACAAATCCTGCAAAAAACACTCGAAGTTAGGAGTCATAATCAAGAGAAACAGAAGAGGGCTTGTCTATAAAGTCAGCGAGGCAGTTAAATGGAATTAGACTTTCACACTGAAGGACCTCAGTGCAAACCTGGTTCAACCACTTCCACCACGGACTAGCTTAACATTTCTAGTCTTCAGTTTCTCTCTCTATAAAATGGGGGAACATGTAGCAGCCTTGCAGCTTGATTTGAGAATTAAACAGACAATGTTATACACATACTCACACAGTTTATTCTACTTGAGGTGGTTAAAAAAGTTCAGTCCTCATCTCTGAAAGTTATGATCCGTATTTCAACATGGTTATCCATTTGTGCAATGGACATTTCTTGAATACTGGAGCATGTGAATGGCTGTGTGGTGCAAATTACCAGGTGCTGGGGCATCTGACAGGTGGAAGGAGTGAAGTGTGGGTAAATGTTAAGTGTGTCCGGTGCGCTTACAACGCTGGACACTGGTTTCCAAAGCAAACACCTAACATGGACCAGCACAGCCTTTCCACCGAGGGGCTCCTCAGCTTGCACTCCACACCAGCCTCCAGTGCTCCCGTGGCTCTCACACAAAACTGAGTCTTAGCGTGGCTGGAAGGCCCATCAGGATATTCCCTCCACCTTCCCTTTTCTTTTTCTTTTTCTGTGTATTTATTTATTTAATTGAAGTATAGTTGGTTTACAGTGTTGTGCTAATTTCTGTTGTACAGCAAAGCGACTCAATTATACACATATATACATTCTTTTTTATATGCTTTTCCATTATTCCAGGATATTGAATATAGTTCCCTGTGCTATACAGTAGGACCTTGTTGTTCACGCATCCTATAGCTAATCGTCCCCAGAGCAAAACACACGTACCTGGAACAGTGGAGCCGCAGAGCACTCAGGGCCCCATGAGACCAGGGAATCTGTGAAACCGCTCCATTTGCCTTTCTAAGCATATTTTGCTTCCCATTTGGTGCATTCTAGGATTTGGGCAAAGAATAGGTATTCTACTGCAATTAAAAATAGCATCTATTGCAATACAGAAATCCAAGGATGGCAAGGAATTCAACTCTACAGAAAAGAGCTTGCCAAGGAATTCTCTGCCCGCATCTTCCAATATGTAACTGCTTGATGTCTGACCTGAAACCAGCGGGACTATGAAGGGCTGGAAGTTCTGCGAGTGCTACGTGCCTTGCAAAAGGCGTAAGACCTGAGCAACTTTTCCATCTTAAGGGGAAGAGGTCAGGGATTAACATCATAGGTCAACTTCTCTGTGTCAACTACTATATATCTTCAGTATGTATTTATTTTTCACCACAGATTGCCCTGTAGTTTTTATTATTTCCATTTTATGGGTGAGGAAATGAGGTTTTTGAAAGCTAAATAATTTTGAAAAGATCACACAATTTGTAACATTTGCAATATGTCACAGTGTTTTCGTAGAATCCCATCCAAGCTAACATTCCATACCTACCCCAACACTAACTTCGGTAATTTACAGCAAGCACTTAATATCTTAATGTGATTGGATGGATTTTCCATTTAACTGAAAACAAAATTTGAAACTGGAAGAAACAATATTGTCTATGGATAATAGATAGTTCAGTTTCTCCATATCTAATTCTAGATTTTGACTTCCTTTTACAATCCCTGTCCTGCAAAGGACAGTTGCTCAGTCTCTTGACTTAAGTTGTCCAGTCTCTTGACTTAAGTTGCCCTCATAGACTTTGGTTTGGGCCAGTTTTAACCTCACACAGCCTCTGAGAGGAAACATCCTATAAAAAATAAACCTCTGCCTAGAATCTGAGTTTTGGGTGGGAACAGATTTGCTAGCGCACTTAATCCCGTATTCCATGAATGACTAGTCTATTTACTCAAAAACATATGCTTCTAACTACATTATTACACAAAATTTTATGTGCTTTAATTTTTACTAAATATTTTGATAGCTAATGACTTATTCTGCTAGCCAGCTTCCAAATTACAGTCTGAAACTCTATATGGTAAATATGTAATTAATATGAATAATAGCAATTGAGCAACTAAAGAGACCACAAAGTCTTGAAATTTAAATAATAATAATAATAATAGACTATGGCTATAATAAAAGCATTATGTTGCTTTAATATGAAAAAAATGTCAAGAAACAGGCTAAAATATCCACATTAATATTTACATTCTAGGTTCATTTTCATTATATCATTTCTTGCCTGTATTTTGACATAATTTCTATTTTAGTAACTGAAATTCAATAGAACATGGTATTTGTATAAATGGCTAGGTCCCAAATGAATCTCAGATGAAATATATTTGATTATATTAATTACAATAGAATTCCATTATCAAAGTAGCATTACAAGTTGAAGTTAAGAAAGAAATTTTTAATGGCAACAATCCAGTTGAATGAGTAGTAAAGGAAAATAATTTATATTTACTCTTTCTATTCCTCCACATATGAATTCTACTTACTAACACACTGCTCAGCTACTTTCCCAATAATATTTGGCAAGATTATTTACATATATAAATATTGCAGGTAATGAAAATTTTAGCATTTAATTTTTTTTCACAATTTTTACTAAAAAAATTCCGAAGCTTGTTACATATATTTCTTTGTTTTTAAACATTACTGTGATGAGTCAAAATCACCATTTTTAAATAGGGACAATTTATATGACCACCACCAGGGGCTACTGAGATAGGTTAGCTATTTACCTTTGTGCCAATGTCCTCAGACTCTTCAGTTTTTATGCATTTTTTTCTGTACTGTGCCTTTGATGTCTACTGTTCTTTTTGTCATCTGTCAGAGTGTCCCCTTTGAGTTTGCTTCATACTTATCTAGTCAATCAAATAACGTGAGTTGACTTCATGGCAGTTGAGTGGCTCAGCTGACCCTCCCCTTCCTGTTCAGAGTATATGTTCCAGATGCACAGCTTTGCTGGAAGTCTGGCCCGCTGTAATTTGTAATGGTTGCATTCACTCAATTCTGCTCAGTACCACATAATAAAATGAACACTAGTCAAAACCTTTCACCGAATTTGAAAACTTGGGAGTCACCTCTGACTCATCCTTCCTCTTCATATTCCTGTCATTTAAAAAAAATAAAATGGCTCACACCTATTTGTCCTGTTGCTATAATAATTATTCAAGATCCTCCTGGCTCTGTTTTCTAATGGACACATGCCCATCTTTAAAGACCTTTCACAATTTAGCCCCAAGCAGTTCAAGACATACCACATACTACTTTTCCTTATATTGTAACCACAAGAAAAAAACCCAATTCTCTGTACATGTCATGTGCAATCGCAAACGCATTAGCTTGTGGTGTTCCTTGACCTGTGATCTGAAAGCAAATCCATAAAAACATGTCCAAGTCTAAACTCATTATCATCATATCAAAAGATCCAAATCTTTTCTTCCTGGGTTCATTTCTTGGTGAATGATATATATGACCATCAATCTGTAGGCTTGCAAGTTCTATCACTCTTGTTTGAAAGGTCTATCCATGCTTTTCCACATTCATGGATCTTGTCTTTTTTTTTTTTTTTTTTTTTTTTTTTGGCTGCACTGGGTCTTCGTTGCTGCGAGCGGGGGCTACTCTTCATTGCAGTGCACGGGCTTCTCATTGCGGTGGCTTCTCTTGTTGCGGAGCACGGGCTCTAGGCACGTGGGCTCAGTAGCTGTGGCTCGCGGGCTCTAGAGCGCAGGTTCAGTAGTTGTGACGCATGGGCTTAGTGGCTCCAAGGCATGTGGGATCTTCCCGGGCCAGGGCTTGAACCTGTGTCCCCTGTATTGGCAGGTGGATTCTTAACCACCGCGCCACCAGGGAAGTCCCGATCTTGTCATTTTTAATGCCAAAATGTCCAAATGCCAATTTCTTTTATCTATTACCTAAGGAAAGTTTTTGTTGTCTCCTTTTGTGAATAAGATAAAGTATGAAGAGTATCATAAGCCATTCAAAACTTCATGCCACTTCTAATTCCTTTCTGGCCACCCGGTCCCCTTCCCCCAGAGCAAGTACCACTTTACCTCTTATGGTCCCTGGAAAATTCCAAGACTTTCCTTAACTCCATGTCTTTCAACATACAAATCACTATGCCGTCATTCCTTCCTTCCCCAACCGGAAAATTCCATTCATCTTGCAAAACCCAGCTCGAAAGTCACCTACCTGTGAAGTCCTTCCTGATTCCCTATGGAAGAATTCATCACTTCCTCCTTAGTGCCCCAGTGGCACTAAGTTGCTACACCACGGGACCCTTCATATCACATCACATAATTAATTACAATGAAGCCTTACATCCCATAACACAGCCAACTCCGTACTTTTGTAATAATGATAATAATTTAACAACAGTACTAGTAATGATATAGCCGGCATTGATATAATGCCTTACAGTTTTATTTAGTGTTTCGCGTACAAAATCTCATATGACTCTCAAAATAACTTGTGAAGTTCTTATTTTTCTCTTCCCCGTTTTAAAAGTGAGGAGACTGTGACTTTTAAGAACTTAATCATCCTGTGGCAGAAATAGGTCCTGAAACTAGTTCTCCTGACCATCTGTCTTGTGGAGTTCCTGCAGTTCACAAATGAAGAGACACACTGAAGTCTCTGACAATCAAATACACTGCAAGTGGCAGAATGCTTGTTCGGAAGAAGAAAACATCTGCAGGAAGGTCCACCTCAAACCACTTTAAGCCCGGTGTGGACTTGCCCAGAATTTCAGGTGTGTAGTTACGTTTTTCACTTTGTGATAAACACCTGCATTTCCTGGGATCGACTCATTCTGCGGACTGCCTGGAGGTGGAAATGATAAGGCAAAATGACCCCATACCCTTTCTCAATTAGCCAACTTCCGAAGTAGCCAAGACTAAAAGAGAAGTCAGGCAGACAGTCTTCCTGATATATTTAGGGTGGAAAACATACTCTATGAGGGTATCATCTGCCTAATAAATTGACGCGCAGGGTCAGACTTCTGAATTTGAGGTGCAAGAGAGAAACTCACTCTTGAATTATGACCATGCCCAGGTTGAGAGGGACGAAGGCAGATGGAAGTGTATGTTTATCCAAGACCACCCTGGACAAAATGCCCAGCCTCCGTGTGGTCAGGCTGCAGGCATCCTGTCTTCTCAGAGGGACGTCACTGTCTTCCCAGAGTACCAGGTGCCTTGGTTTGACTTCAGATTTTGACACCTTCAAAGTCTGTGACCCTGAGCGAGGGACCTGGCCACAACAAGACATTTCTTATCTGTAAGATGGAGCTATCACTACGTGTCACATGGGATTGATGAGAAGAGGAAATGGTTCATCACTGAATGTCACGCCCTCCTCTTCTGCTGGCTTCTTCCTGGGGGTATCTCGAGTGAGGAACCAGCCCATAGGCTCTCCCTTCCAGGTGACTTTGGGAGAGTCAGGTTACTCTTGGAGACGCGATGTTCTTGCTACCCACAGGATAAACAGCATGCTGGAAATGTTAAGTCCAAACAGGTGATTTGATGTCACCACCCCCAGTGTCACATGTGTCCTGCCTGACTTCCAGGAACCTCCACCGCCACAACCCTGATTGTGGATTTGGGACGAGGGAATAAGAAGAGGAAGACCTGCTCACCTCCAGCACCTGTGTGGTGGGGAGGCATTGCGTGGAGCTGAAGAAAAGGCAGCAGCTGGCCAAGGTGGGAAGGTAGCACCAACTCCCTGCAGGCTGGGGTCCTTGTCCCCCCTCTGCAGGATGCTCTGTCTTCCGAAACCCTGCTGGTTTGTAAAACACCCTTATGTTGGTTAATGCCTGGGGGGTACACTGCTGATGGAAATGGGAATTTCTTAAAATGGTGATATTCTTCCATATATATTGTAATTCAGGATTAAAATAAATAGATGTAAGAAATCATTTTGAAATGTTAAGATCTGCTTAACAGAGAAAGCCACTCACCATTCAACTAGTTAACTCAGGATCTAGTGCTCCTTCATGAGGCATCTGTGACTGCTGTTACCTTAGGTCTCGCTGGAGGAGACTTACAATGCACAGCACAGCTAACAGAGTTTCCATCCTGTTACAGGAGTTAGGGAGTAAAATATACCAGAGTCCCAAACTGAGAAGAATTCTACACTAACAATTTACAGGGAAAACAGTACAGCATCTGGGGATGACTGATGTATATACACAGCTAACTTCTATAGGTTGCAGTTGGAAAATCAGCACATGGCTTCCAAAAATCTAATTTCTCTATATAATTCATCTCCTACATGAAACAGGCCAAAATGTAGCTCAGTGTAACCTGCATAACACAAAAAATCCTCTGTCATAATATCTAGCTGCAGCTCTCTGTCTGAAGTCACGGATTTTCAAATACCCCAGCCAACTGATACTTCCCAGCGAGGGAGAACATCTGATTCCACTTTCACCCATCACTGGAGTTCTAATTACTTTGATTTAGTGACTGTGGGATTTTATTTTTTACTGTTTGGACAGATTCCTCACTAATACTTAACAGGCAAGAAACATTAAAATCCTGTTTGGTTTGACAGGAGCAGAGTTTAATGTCAGCTGGACTGAATTTATTTTCCCAAGTTCTATTTTCTCAAAAATACCTTTGATGTTTTCTTTAACCAGATTTGTTTAGGAAACAAACTATATGATGTGCAGAGGATCCAAATACATTTCTGATTCAATCATAGTATCAATATTTTGTGTACCACCCAGTTTAGGGTAAACAATTTACATTAGATTTCCATCATAGAGGGACAGTGGAATTCAAAATGAGCCATACATCAGTCAGTGTCTAATTCTATCTGGGAAAAGTTAGAGCAAGAAAAAGCACATGATCAAACATCAGGATGTATACTTTTACCCAACACTTCTCTGCCAGGAACACTTTTCTGATTGTTCTTGGATCTGTCTGCTCTCTTTTAGCTCCTGCTTCAGTAAATCGGAATTATTTGTGCACACTATAGATTGAGAGCTGTAGAGGCCAGTGTGCTCATCACATAGCAGGGTATCTCGTCCATGGCAGGCGACTGAAACCATGTCTTGAACTGCATTGTATTTACCCATGTACTTGATATGTGTATATACCAGGGTAAAACAAAAAGACAACCAAAAAACCCTTTGCCTTATAAAATACTGTAAATATGATTTTATTATCTATAAAAATGTTTAGTAACACAGACATAGGAATGATTGGCATTAACGGACAAATGTTTTTCCTTAATGATTATGAGTGGTTTGTAGCTGGTATATTCATTATCTTGATTTCCAAGGACAGGCACTAATGAATAAATAGCATTCAGTTTGTATTAGACCACATGGTTTTTTTTTTGCAAATAACAGACAACCAACAGTAGCTTTTTCAAAAGAGAGAATGTATTTACTCATGGAGCTGAGAAGAATGCTAAATGTGACAGAGAACATGGTTGCCTACCCCAGTGTTATTTCTCCTCATCTTTCTTGATGATTAAAAAAATTCCATATATAGTTGAGGAGCCTTTGGTATCGTGGTATATGATCACAGTCTCTGTTTGAAGAGCATGTAACCTTAATTCTCATTAGCGACGTATAAAATGAAGCCTATTGGCTTAATTCTGGGAAAGAATTTCCTTTTGATATAATAGGGCAGGTGAGGAGAAAGCCTCAGTCCCGTTTAATGCCTTTGACAGCGGCTCTTCAAGGATGTGATGTCTGGAGCTGTGACAGCCATTTAGCAACACAAAGAGGAGGACTAGACGCCTTGAAATCATTAAACAATTGAATTTAATCCTAGAACAGCCAATCTCAAGCATTCTTAATATGTAGGAAAGGTCAAATAATGTATATTTGGGATCTCTTGATGTATCCTTGTTACATTCCTGATATTGGTAATTTGTCCTTTCTCTCTTTTTCCTTGATCTGTATTGCCAGTAGCTTATTAACTGAATTATTCTTTTCAAAGAACTAATTTTGGCTTTATTGATTTGCTCTACTTTTTATTTTCTACTCCATTGATTTCTTATTTTTATTATCATTTTCTTTATTTTATTTTGATTTGCTTATTTTTTTCTAGATTTTTAAGATGGAAAATTGGATTGACTTTCAGTCTCTTATTTTCTAATTTGTGCATTTTGGTTTAAATTTTCCTCTAAGCATTGCTTTATCAGCATACTGCAAACTTTCAATCTGCAGTATCAAATGAGCATTTAGTTTAAAATATTTTAAAATAATAACTGTGATTTCTTTTATTTTTGAAATATTTAGAATTGTACTGTTTATTTTTCATATGGCTAGGAACTCTCTAGTTATTTTGTTATTGATTTCTAACTTTATCTTCAGAAGATATCTTCTGATTAATTTTAATCTTGATTTCTTGAGGATTTCTTTATGGTCCTGGGTGTGGACAATTTTTGTACAAATGGCATTAGACCTTAAAAAGAATGCAAATTCTATTGATATTGGATATTTTTCTTAAGTTGGTTAAATCAAGTTTCGTAAATGTTGTTGTTAATATATTGTATGTCCTTATTGATTTTCTTGTCTGCTTGTTCTATCACTATTAAGAAAGGTGTTTTAATGACTCCCGGTATGATTGTGCACTTGCCTAAATTCTCTTTTAATTTGCTTTATGCATGTTGGAATGATGTATGGATTCCAATAGTTTAGGATTGTGGTAACTTCCTACCGGATGGACCCCTTTATCACTGGGAAAGCCCCTTTTTTACCTCTATTAATATTTCTTTTCTTACACTTTTTATATTAATGAAATCTGTTGATTTTAGTTTCATTTGTGTCTCTACATTGTCCTTTATATCTTTCATTTTTAATTATTCTGTGTTTTTATGCTAAAGTGTGTCTCATTGGTAGCATATATTTTGTTTTTTGATACTATTGTAAGTTGTACTGATTTTTAAATTTCACATTTAAATGTTTCATTTCGGATCTATAGGAAAGCAATTGACTTTTGTATATTGACAAGCACTGGTAGTGAGACAAAGCATCCTTTCATTCTTCCTGATCTGAAGGGAAAAATATCCAGTCTCTCATCATTAAGTATGTCAACTGTAGGTTTTGGAATGTATTCTGTATCAAGTTGAGGACATTCTGTTTATTCTTAATTTGCTGAGAGTTTTTATGATGTTGACTTTTCTCAAATGCTTTTTTATCCAGCAATTGAAATGCTCTTACAGTTTTTCTTCTTTAGCCTGTCGATATGGTGAATTACATCAATTGATGTTTTAAACATTGAGCCAGGCTTGCATACCTGAAGGAAATCTCACTTGCTAACATATAATTATTTTTATATGTTGTTATATTTAATGTGACAGTATTTTCTTGAGGAGTTTTGCATCGATATTCATAAAAGTTACTGGTCTGCAGTTTTCTTTTCTTGCAATGACTTCGTCTGGTTTTTGGGATTAGCACAGAGCTGACCTCATGGACTGAGTGCAGAAGTGTTTCTTTTATTTCTGGAGGATATGATAGAGTATTGGTTAAGGATCAAAGAGAAATTTGTTTCATAATTTAAAAAATTAGAATTTGGATGCGATAGACCAGTGGTTCTTAACCCTAGCTCCATAGTGAATTGCTTGGGAAGGCTTTAAAAATACAGTAATGCTGAAGTTCCACTCCACGCAGACAAATCCACATTTCTGGGGTGGATACTGGAAATTAATATATAACATTAATATATATATATATAACATTATATATTATATTATAGATAATATTTTAAAATAGCATCCCTATGAAGATAAAGTCGAATACTCATTTTGAAATGTTGAACTGATTGCTCTTTAATTCTTAACTACAAACAGGATGCACTCTGTGACTTAAACAATTCCCAGTGAGCCATGTAGAAGATGCCAGGGTCAAGCAGATGGTGAGCGAGGCTGTCTCCACTGAGGAGACTGTCTTTTGTATTTGCCTCTACTTCTTTGACCTGAAACTACCCCTATATTTTATGCCACAAGCTTTCTTCTCCGGTAAGGGATATCACTCTGGTATAAAAAGAGTTCCTTACGGATTGTATTCTTATGTCTTAATCTCTTAGTTCCAGGGAGGGTTGGGGGAGAAAGAGAAAGAGAGGCAGAAATAAAACGCTGTTTTACATGCAATACTTTGTGCAGGCTTCATTCTCTTCCCTCCTGAGCTGCAGAAATCGGGAGGCAGGATAAAGGGTGAGTCACCCCGCACCCCCGGGGCCGACCTCACCCCGTGCTGAAGAGAGTGGTCCTGCTCCACGGAGAGAACGTCCTCTGTGGGTGGATCACAGGGGAGACGTCCCGCGGGCTCTGGCTCATCCTGAAGACACTGTCAGGAGTCATCAACTCTGTTCCTGCTGCGCCGGGATCTCAGTCTTCTATTTCTGGCTGTACCTTCTCCCTGATATTCCTCCCACATATTTTCTGGAGAGTGACAGGAGGTGCCCCAAATCCCCCAGAGTCCAGACGAGTTACACTGGGAAGGGCTTTTTGCCCACCTTCTGCTGTTCATCCAACAGCACTTGCCCACCAGATGATCCAGCAAATGTTCAGATTTGTGGTGATTGCTTTTGAAACTGTATTTAGAGAAATTAATTGTAGGCTAAACTATTCTAAAGAATATCATATTTCCTTTCTATTTTTCATTCTTATTATAATTATTATTTCAGTATTATTACTTTGGTTTTCTTTTTCCCCCCTTTGGCTGTGTCATAAAAAATCAAAGTCTTATATGCTTAGGTTCAAAGGAACCCTGTTTTAAACACATATATTCCATCAGAAAGAAGGCTTCAGTTTCTTGTGAAAAGGAGTCACTAATAGTACAGTGATGATGCAGCCATCCCTGACGGCTGGTCCACCCTGGAGGAACATGGTGGATAAAGAGGTATCTTAATACAGAGAATTATTTATGTCATGAATAATTACATTGGCCACTCACTGGATTTAGGATGGAATCATGAGATAGGCTTTTAGCAAACATTGTGTAATAAGGATCTCTGTCTTCCTGAAATACCCTTTCTTGATCTTTCCTGCTATTCTCAACCTTCTCCATCTTCACATTTCTTTTTCTTTCCTTTTAGAAAAGAATATGAATTAGACCATAGTGTTTTGTCCCCTGATCTTGTCCAACAACAGTGCCAAGTAATTTTTCCTCCAGTTATGCTTACCTCTATGAAAACACTCGCTATTTAATGCCAATGTTCAGTTGTGAGCAGCAAATATTCTGCTCTTGTTCGTTGAAGAAAAACACAGTATCTGTGCACATGACATTATTTGGACCCAGGCTCTTTGCAGATGCAATCAGTTAAGATGAGGTCATTGGGGTGGGCGCTAATCCAACATGACTGCTGACCTTATAAAAGGGGGAAATTGGACACAGACATACATACACACAGGGAGAACACCATGTGGACATGAAGGCAGACACTTGGGCAAGTAAAGAATGTATAACAATTATAATTATATATGCACCCAACACAGGAGCACCTCAATACATAAGGCAACTGCTAACAGCTATAAAAGAGGAAATCGACATTAACACAATAATAGTGGGGGGCTTTAACACCTCACTTACACCAATGGACAGATCATTCAGAAAGAATATTAATAAGGAAACACAAATTTTAAATGACACAATAGACCAGATAGATTTAATTGATATCTATAGCACATTCCATCCCAAAACAGCAGATTACACTTTCTTCTCAAGTGCACAGGGATCATTCTCCAGGATAGATCACATCTGGGATCACAAATCAAGCCTCAGTAAATTTAAGAAAATTGAAATC
>NC_041225.1:28184868-28186656 GCF_002837175.3 Physeter macrocephalus
AAAACCCAAAGTTAGTAAAAGGAAAGAAATCATAAAGATCAGAGCAGAAATAAATGAAATAGAAACAAAGAAAGCAATAGCAAAAATCAATAAAATTAAAAGCTGGTTATTGGAGAAGATAAACAAAATTGATAAACCTTTAGCCAGACTCATCAAGAAAAAGAGGGAGAGGACTCAAATCAATAGGATTAGAAATGAAGAGGAGAAGTTACAACGGACACCACAGAAATACAAAGCATCATAAGAGACTACTACAAGCAACTCTATGTCAATAAAATGGAAAACCTGGAAGAAATAGACAAATACTTAGAAAGGTATAACCTTTCAAGACTGAACCAGGAAGAAATAGAAAATATGAATAGACCAACCACAAGCAATGAAATTGAAACTGTGATTAAAAATCTTCCAACAAACAAAAGTCCAGGACCAGATGGCCTCACAGGTGAATTCTATCAAACATTTAGAGAAGAGCTAACACCCATTCTTCTCTCAAACTCTTCCAAAAAATAGTAGAGGAAGGTACACTCCCAAACTCATTCTATGAGGCCACCATCACCCTGATACCAAAACCAGACAAAGATACTACAAAAAAAGAACATTACAGACCAATATCACCGATGAATATAGATGCAAAAATCATCAACAAAATACTAGCAAACAGAATCCAACAACACATTAAAAGGATCATACACCATGATCAAGTGGGATTTATCCCAGGGATGCAAAGATTCTTCAATATATGCCAATCAATCAATGTGATACACGATATTAACAAACTGAAGAATAAAAACAATATGATCATCTCAATAGACGCAGAAAAAGTTTTGACAAAATTCAACACTGATTTATGATAAAAACTCTCCAGAAAGTGAGTTAGAGGGAACCTACCTCAACATAATAAAGGCCATATATGACAAACCCACAACAAACATCATTCTCAATGGTGAAAACCTGAAAGCATTTCCTCTAAGATCAGGAAAAAGACAAGGGTGTCCGCTCTCACCACTATTATTTAACTTAGTTTTGGAAGTTCTAGCCACGGCAATCAGAGAAGAAAAAGAAATAAAAGGAATACAAACTGGAAGAGAAAAAGTAAAATGTCACTGTTTGCAGATGACTTGATACTATACATAGAGAATCCCAAAGATGCTACCAGAAAACTACTAGAGCTAATCAATGAATTCGGTAGAGTTGTAGGATACAATATTAATGCACAGAAATCTCTTGCATTCCTATATACTAAAAATGAAAGATCAGAAAGTGAAATTAAGGAAACAATCCTATTCACCATAGCAACAAAAAAAATAAAATACCAACTATTAGAAAGGAAACAATCCTATTCACCATTGCAAGAAAAAAAATAAAATACCTAGGAATAAACCTACCTAAGGAGGTAAAAGACCTGTACTCAGAAAACTATAAGACACTGCTGAAAGGAATCAAAGATGACACAAACAGATGGAGAGATATCCTATGTTCTTGGATCGGAAGAATCAATACTGTGAAAATGAGTATACTACCCAAAGCAATCTACAGATTCAATGCAATCCCTATCAAATTACCAGTGGCATGTTTTACAGAACTAGAACAAGAAACCTTAAAATTTGTATGGAGACAAAAAAGACCCTGAATAGGCAAAGCAGTCTTGAGGGAAAAAAATGGAGTTGGAGGAATCAGACTCTCTGACTTCAGACTATACTACAAAGCTACAGTAAACGAGACAATCTGGTACTGGAACAAAAACAGAAATATAGATCAATGGAACAGGATAGAAAGCCCAGAGATAAA
>NC_041225.1:28187141-28240742 GCF_002837175.3 Physeter macrocephalus
CACCAGTTAGAATGGGCATCATCAGAAAATCTACAAACAACATATGCTGGAGAGGGTGTGGAGAAAAGGGAACCCTCTTGCACTGTTGGTGGGAATGTAAATTGATACAGCCACTATGGAGAACAGTTTGGAAGTTCCTTAAAAAACTAAAAATAGAATTACCATATGACCCAGCAATCCCACTACCTGGCACATACCCTGAGAAAACCATAATTCAAAAAGACACATGCACCCCGATGTTCACTGCAGCACTCTTTACAATAGCCAGGTAATGGAAGCGACCTAAATGCCCATGGACAGATGAATGGATAAAGAAGATATGGTACATATATACAAGGGAATATTACTCAGCCATAATAAAGAATGAAACTGGGTCATTTGCAGAGATGTGGATGGATCTAGAGACTGTCATACAGAGTGAAGTAAGTCAGAAAGAGAAAAACATAAATCGTATATTAACGCATGTATATGGAACCTAGAAAAATGGTACAGATGAACTGGTTTGCAAGGCAGTAATAGAGACACAGATGTGTAGAGAACAAATGTATGGACACCAAGGGGGGAAAGTGGCAGGGGGGTGGTGGTGGGATGAATTGGGAGATTGGGATTGACATGTAGACACTAACATGTATAAAATGCATAATTGATAAGAACCTGCTGTATAAAAAATAAATAAAATAAAATTCAAACATCCAAAAAAAAAAAAAAAGGAAACTCTCTGTGTTGAAGTGGAGTATCGTCTACTTTTCTGATGGGACCCTGAATTGCAGACATCCCAATCCCAGGAAAGTGACTCAAACCAGGCCTCTCCTGGTTGGTGCAAAATACAGAGGAATGGGATTCAGACACGAGAGGGTCGTATTGTGTGAAATTGACCCTCGAGGGGCGAGAATTGTGTCACCAACAAGGTAAGTCACCTCCTTTTCCAAGAAGAAGAGTTAAAGGGTTGAGGATGTCACATATTTTCTCCTTGTGGTTCCGAGGTAACCAGGGTTTCCATTTTACAGGCTAAGGCAGGAATGTAAGTGACGGAATTTTTCCACTGAGAGCAGAGTGTCCAGGACCTGGATATGGGTACACAGTGAGAGTATTTGAACTTGCACTAGATAAAAGAAAAGATGAGGCACTCACATTGGACCAGGAAAGACAATGCTGTCGTAACTGAGTGCGTTTAAAAAAACTAAAGTTCATAAAAACATATTTCTTTAATATAAAAGAATTAAAAGTTAGCATTATACCTTCACAACAAAACATTTAGTGACTTTTTGAAATAGTATGTTTTGTTCCCACTAGAGGCAATGGTATGTCCCTTTTCAAGTAAATTTTTAATTTCATCCATACTGTCAAAAGTAGCAGTTCAGATTGAGTGGGCCATTAACCATTGCTGCCTCTAATTCCCCGCTCCCCCCATGGGACAAATTGGCAATAAAGCAAACCAAACAAATGACAAACAAAAACAAACAACCCCCTGCCCCAAATCTCCATCGAATATTGTTTTACCTCGCTTTGTCTAGGTGGGTACTCATTCTCCATAGTCTTGGGAAACAATAAAGCACTGGGCAAGCGTGAACCAGTTTTTTTCTTGTTCCACTTCCCAATTTTTGCTTTAAGTCCAACAGGTAGATTCACTGCATCTCACCAGGGGCATTGTTTTAGCTCAATTAAGTTTAGGAATTGAGCCTAATTCTCAATCAGCCAGCAATGTATTCAGTGGCTCAGAATAAGACCAAGGGTCAGTAAGGGAGACATGCAGCCTTGAAAGAAATGAAACCGTCATTTCCTCAGAAGACGTCCCTTATGAAAGAGGAAAGAAGATCTTAATTGGCACCCAAAGTAACAACAGCTGAAAGCCCCAAAGCCTGAGAGCCATGAGACCTCACAGCCGATTAGCCTCCCCTTTCCTGCGCCCCCTGGAGGTGACAGGTGTCCCAGGATTCCTGCTCGTGTCCACTTCCTTGTTACTGTCCCCAGGTTGCCAGGGAGGTGAAAGGGGATTAGGTCTCCCGGGTAACTCTTGTCCTGCAGCATAGCTATTTTAGAAACCAATTATGCTGGGTTCCTTAGACACAGCCTTGCTTTAAACATCCTCTCCTCAGGCCCTCGGTCTTCGATTTGGACCATAGAACCATCCATGGCATGTGAGTTAACTTAGGATATAAGACACAGAATACAATTAATATTCTAGTTTCTGTCCCAAGTAGCCATGGACTGCTGTTATGATTCACAGCAGCTGCTTTTGATGACCATTAAGAAAAAAAAAATATTATGTAGGGAAATGTAACATGCAGGGCTGTGAGGGCTGTGGGAAAGCCCGGGTATTGATTGTAGCTTAGGCAACAGTCAGAAGCGGGGCACACTGACTAGACTTATTGGGGATAAAGGCCTCTCTACAGGTGAATATGGATTCCTGAAGTAGACTGAAATCAACGGATGCAGAGGCCAAAATCCGGCAGAGATAATCAAGAGGCTTGTTGTAAGCTTTACTGGAGCTAATGCATGAAAAGTACCCGCTATGAAACCTGGCGGGGAGCAAGTGCTCTGTGTCAACTCTTCTTCCCTAAATTACAGAGACGGCCCCTCAGTGAGGGCTCATTCCCTGGGGGCCATGGGGAGACAGCACGTGCTCTGTGAGGGCTGAGCCAGAGAGCTTTGTCAGATGAAGGAGAGGGGTAAGGAAAGAGTCACTGCTCTAAGCCAAGTCCACAGTGACAATGAAGATGCTAAAAGTACAGAGCCTACCTGGTGCATGGGATTTAGATGCCCACGTGTATGATAAATATCCAAATTCACACTTGGGATGTATGGGTGCGCTGTGCCTTTGGTTGGGATGTGTTTACCATGTCACCGTGGTTTATACAGACTCTTCCTTCTCGTTTCCGCCCATTCTCCTTGGACTGCGTAACAGAATCCAACCCATGGCTGTGTGGACAGCACAGTCTCCTTCTTCTCTTTCTTGCTTCCGTGCTGAGTCCTATCTCTTTAAGATATGAACTGCGGGACCAGAGTTGTGTGGTGGTCTCTTATCCAGTGGCCTGATTGATAGTCACTATACAGTGGGTTCTCCTGATTGATAAACGTTGGCTCTTCCTGGATGTAGGACAGTCTTGCAGTAAGGACGTTCCAGCCTGTGATGTGGTCCAGTGTGATCTGGTCAATCCAGCTTTAGGAGGAAAAGGGAAGCCTCCTTCCTGATCGTGAAACTCAGTGCTCCTTTCCCAAAGACTTTCAGCTTTTGTATTTAAGTGACTACTTGAATGAGCTTCCCTTTGAAAGGACGAGCAAAGTAGAACCAATGCCTTGTGGATAAGTGTGATACCTCGAAGGGGACATACAGGGCCAGGCAGAGTAAAAAGGAGCTTCCTTCAGCGGTCCCCAGCTGGTGGCCAGGAAGTTTGAAAAGCTGCATCTTCCTCTCCCAGGTGATGATTCTCTCAAGTGGGTACAAACTGTGGGTTTGACGCTGAAGGTTAATGGACAGATATGTTATTTTTCTCATTTTGATGTGGTCAAGATAAGGTCTAGAACTTCCACTTGACTCGGCTTTCTTCTCATCGGTACAATAGCAATTATGGTTTTACACTCAGATTATTACAATGTAAATCACCGAGCCTACTAGCAAATGAACCTTCTCTTCCCATTCACAGAAGATGAAGCAAAGGTCCAGGGCAATGTTATGCAGTGCGGTCCACAGGTGGACTCGTGTATGGGAACTCTCAATTATTTGCTATAGCTCTGCTAAGAGCTCGGGGACCAGCCCCAGGGTCAGCCCACTACCACCAAGCACACGATTACTTCAGCTAGCATTTTTTTCCTGAGAGCGACATTTTGGTGAAGGAAGTGGTGCCTTGGCTTACTTGTGTGTACTGCATAAGCTGCCTATGTCTCCCCGGCACTTTGAGTAGCCCTGACCTGGGAGGCTTAATCACATCGATGCTGATTATCTGAGAATTTTTTTTTTTTTTTTTTTTTTTTTTTTGTGGTATGCGGGCCTCCCTCTGCTGTGGCCTCTCCCGTTGCGGAGCACAGGCTCCAGACGCACAGGCTCAGCGGCTCACGGGCCCAGCCGCTCCGCGGCACGTGGGATCCTCCCGGACCCCGGGGCGCGAACCCGGTTCCCCTGCCTTGGCAGGCGGACGCGCAACCACTGCGCCACCTGGGAAGCCCAATCTGAGAATTTATGCTAAAATTGCTGGTAGAATCCGCATGTCCTGGCTCTCAATTCTCTGTTTCTCACATGATAATACACTATCAGTGATGTAGTAAAAAATGTCTAATGTTCTGAGGAACAATTATAAAGAATCTTTTCCACATAGTTTGGAAAACTTCGGGGTTTTAAAACAACATTTTTGTATTTCTACCTCAATCTCCATTGAAGGCAAAGTTTTTTCTAACAAGACTGTGTAACTAGGTGAAGAATAAACAACAAAGGTCAAGTAATTAGGGAAAGAGAGGTGACATGTAATACAAAGTCCAAGGAACGGAAAGTATTAATGATTTTCCCCTTTTCCATTTACCTAATTAAAAATAGAGATAATAACAGTGTATTTCATAAGGTAGAGGACTACATGAGATAATCTCTGTAAACTACCTAAAACAATGCCTGGAACACTGCAAAATTTTCATAAACATTGCCTATTAATAGTAGTACTAATATTACTACTAGCTAAAAATTTACATAGAGCCTAATATATGATAAACAACAATTCTAAATGTCTTGGATAAGTTATTTCATTTCTTCCTTTCCCCAGCCCTAGTAGCTAACACTATTATCCTCATTTTACAAATGAGTAAATGAAGGGAACGGAAGCTATGTAACCTCCCAACGTCTCAGGGGTAGTTAGTGGTGGAGGGGCTGACAGAGTGCAGAGTCTTGGCGTTTAACCATGCGGTACTAATTCAATAGTAGCCACAGAAAGGAAATTCAACAAGAGATACATCTTAGGCATTTTTCACTGTGAAAGCAAAAATTGTCAGTTCTTTGAAAGAGACAGTGTTTAGTTGGTCTTGGGCTCCTGGAAGAAACTACTGAACAGTATCTGTCTAGTGGAAAGTAAATAATGAAGAGATAGAACTTCCAGGTGAGAATTTGCAAAATCATACAGAGGTTTTCCCCGTAAGACTACTACTTCTGTTATTCTCGGTGACAGGCTTGGTGTTGAATCGTGGGTGTACCAAAGTAATTCTGTAGAACACGTCTAGTTACGTGCATATAGATGTTTGGCGATCATAGATTGATAAGGTTATTTGCTGACTTTTTGATAGTAAAATTGAAGTCTACGATGGTTAAGGGGTCTCACATTTTTAATCCTCTCTAGTAGCCTTACAATGAAAAGGCATGTTTTTGGATTTTCTCTATTTGTACTCACTTCCTTGAGGGTCCCATCAAGCCCCTTGGTTGTAAACAACATCTACACACTAACAGACAAATGTAAATCACAGGCTTAGACCTCTCTCCCGAATTCCATACTCAGCTATGCAACTTCCTATTGAACTTCTGTGCTTGGATACTGAACAGACCTCTCAAACTCAGCATATCCTAAACAGGGCTCTGCCCTTTCCCCGCTCACTTGTTCCACCCCGTGACTTCTTCATGTCAATCGATGCCGACTCCAGCTTTCTAGTTATTCAGGCCCAAAACCTTCAAGTCATCCTTGACTTTTCATTTTCTTTCACTCTGTGCCTCTAATCCATCAGTTCATTCTGTTGGATCTACTTCAAAACACACAGAGACCCCGGCCATTTCTCATCACTCCCCATATTTTTTATTACCTGTCCACAGTGCTGAACCCACTATATCCTCTTACCTGGATGACCTCAAGGGTGCAGTTTATTCTCAGTGCAACCACTGCTGAAATCCCTTGTAAACACTCAGTGAGGCTGTGTGCCTCCTGTGCTCAAAACTATACAATGAGTTTCATTCATCTCCGAGATAAAGTCAGTCATTAGCAAGGTCTAGAAGGCACTATGTGAGTTTCCTCTTCCCTCTCCCTGCCCTGAGACTCCCAGCCTCTTCCACTCCTTTCCACCCTTCACTGGTCCCCAGCTCCGCTGACCCTACGCTAGTCTGTGAAGAGCAGGCATGCTCCCCTTTGGCTGTGGCCCTGAGATGATCTGTGAGGTTAATCCTCTTGCTTCCCTCCTGTCTCCCTTTCTTAAGGATGCCTCTCCCGAGCCCTGTGTTTGCCACTGCATCAGTCTTGGGGTCGTGTTCTACTGGCTCCGGAGGCAGAACGATGTGTAGTGAAGAAATGTTCAGTTAGAAGCCCCGCTGTGCAGTATTTGGATGCACAATGACATGCACGTCAGAGCACTTAATCTGCTTGAGTCCTTAAGCTCAGATCTGCAAATGGTTTATATACTGAACCCTATGAAATTGGTACTTTATTTGACAGATGAAGAAACTGAAGCACAGAGAGGTTGGGTAACTTGCTTAAAGTCACACAGTAAGAAGAGGGGGCTGGTACTTGGACACAGGTGGTTTCACCTGGGCCTGTACCTTCCGCCTCTGAGCAGAAATCTCCTTTTCCCACCTGCAATCCCTTCCCCTCTGGTGAGGGGAGCTGATGTCCTACTGTGAACATTGGGCAAAAGTGATAACATCAATTTATCCTTTTAATAACCCCATAAGGTAAACATGACAAGAACCTTGTTTTTACGGAGGAAAAAATCGAGACAAAAATTATTTAGGTGTCAGAGGTCACAACATTAGTTAACAGCAGGTCTGAGATTACAAACCATGTTTCCTGACTCCCAGCCCCCGATGCTTTACAAACCTTATGATAATCTGCACTTGACTCACGATGCTGGCTGTGCTGAAGGAAGTGCGTGATCTCTATGATCTTCATCGTAGAGATCATCCAATGAAAAAAAATCTCAGATGGAACAGCTGTGATTATATCGGTGAGCTAAGAGATGTCAAACCTTTTGAACTGGGGCATAATTCCTGAAGGTAGCCACAAAGGAGTCTCTGAGGTCGTGCTAAGATGTTTACTTCCAAGGCATAAAAGATGGAATGATGCACTGATTTTCAAAGAGCAGGTGAACTCTTATATAGTGTCACATACTCTGGCCAAATTGAGAGCTGGCAAAAGGCCCTTCCTGGTGTGACTTTGTCACGAGTATAATTAGCACTAATAGCTCAGCAAGCTTTCTTAGTGACCTTCCTACCTTCCGCCAGCCAAAAGAATGTGCGCTGCCAATGGAATGGGCGTTAAATGACTTAGGATGGGGAGCCGGCTTCCTGGTGATTCCACCCGCATTGATCTCTGCGCTCTGAACTTCCTCATACTCTTTTCAACAAATATTGTTCTTGTTAACTGTGTGAACTGATGGGGCTTCCAGGCTCATGGAAGCCCCCTGTGGGAGGTCTGCTTAACAAGAATCCCAGGGTTTCACCTTCCCCTCCTGAGATGCCCTACTGCTCAGGTGGGCCTGGAGGGGTGTGTGAAAAGCCCTCAGCCCACGGCCAGGTCCTGTGTTTAAAATTCACCCTGGTGAAGACTCCATCAAATGTCTCCAGGTGGGCCTGGCCAGAGTGATGATTTGAAATGCCTTTCTGGGAAGTAAGGATAGAAATCTCATCATGTATGAAAGCTCTGTTATTACTTTTTCGTACTGAAAACTTGACCTACAGTGTTGTATTTTTTTATTTTTTTTTTTTTTTTTTGCGGTACGCGGGCCTCTCACCGTTGCGGCCTCTCCCGTTGCGGAGCACAGGCCCCGGACGCGCAGGCTCAGCGGCCACGGCTCACGGGCCCAGCGGCTCCACGGCACGTGGGATCCTCCCGGACCGGGGCACGAACCCGCGTCCCCTGAATCGGCAGGCGGACTCTCAACCACTGCGCCACCAGGGAAGCCCAGTGTTGTTTTTTAATGTTAAAAATTTCAACAAAAACTTATCACCCTCTCCTAAAATTAAAAAAAAAAAAAAAAAAAAAAAAGAACACCAGGAAATGTCTGTCCTCATCGAGGAATCATTTGTTGCATAAAATCGATATGAATTTAGGGAGAAAAACGAAATTGCTCACATACACACACCCCATCAACACACATAAAACCTCTCAAAATTTCTGTTACTCTTTGACGTCTGTGCCATGACTCTTCCCCGGATGCTCCCATATGTCTCCAGATACGTGCCTCCCAATTGCATTATGGCAGGTTAATGGATGTGGCAGGTTAGATTATGACTTAAAACTTGGCATTCCATGGGAAGAAAACACAACTTTCAAATACAATGTCTTACTATATGATTGATTTTCTTAAAAAAAAAAAAGAAAAAACTGTCAAAACATGACATGTCAGATTCCGTTTCCTTCCACCAACATATCACAATCTGTTTTGATGGAGAGAGGATATATTTTAATTATTTGTTTTTAATCTGACTCCAGACTTGACATATGGCACTTCATTAAGTTCTCTCTACAAATTCTGGTAAAAACAAAAACAAGCTGTACAAAGTTATTCAACTTCTGGCATAAAAGTTATTTTGAAGAAGTTCTATTATTTCTGATGAGGTTAAATCATTTCCCCAACCCACCCCCCAACCCCCCGCCGAAAAAAAGAAAACCCTTCTAAAGATTGGAGTGTCATCTGTTTTGAAAGATTTGCCAGGAATCAATCACGGTAGACGTTAGCTGTTGGCAAAACGTGTTCCCTGGAAGAGGAAGGGTGGGTACCAAGATACAGGCTTATTGGTCTTTTCATAGACTTTTTCCTCTCTGACATTTGGATATATTGAGTAAATTGAGAGGAAATGTCTATATTAACTATTATTTTCAGATTGTGGAAGGAGTCCTGAGTGCCTCAACTCAACCTCAGAAGAGACAGATAACAGATCATTTGTGTTTTTGGTTTTATGAAACATGCCTTATTAATACCTGATGTAGCACAAGGAAATAATTCTGACATGTTTTGTCTATTATAGGGAGGCTGAAACCGAGCAGGACCCCGTGGGGCTCCTGGGCCCAAATCCTTTCTGTGTCCCCTTCCCTGAGTTCCAAAGGGCAGGTTCAAACAGTTGTTAATCAGGGAAGGGAGGGGATGCAGAGACAAGGGAGGAGCAGTCGAGAAACAATAGTGCAGGCTCGGGGCAGGGTCCTGGTTCTGCCTCAAGGGATACACACAACAATATCTTTGAGCTCCTCTGCAGAACTAAAACCTCCACCAAACGGAAGATGTTAATTTCTTGATGAAGCATTTCTTATTCCAGAGAAGGTCACAGTTCACCCACCATCACCTGAAGCCAGATGATCTCTGGATTGAAGGAATGTGGGCCCTTCAGGTACCCTGATACTTATCAGCAGCCCCACCCCCTGGACTATAAAACTCCTCACTACCCCCTCCAGGTCAGGACACATGGTTTTGAGGGCATTAGTCCATTGTGGCCCCCTTTGTCTGGCAAAGGAATAAAGCTATTCTTTTCTACTTCACCCAAAACTCTGTCTCCAAGATTTAATTCGGTGTTGGGGTACAGAGGCCGGATTTGGCTTCGAGGCCAATGTAGCAGAACTGTCAATTAACCAGAATTTTTTCTTGTATCCTACATTAAAAAAAATATTTTTTAAACTTATATTCAGGGATTTGTTTAAAATATTTAACAAAACTCTTCAAACAAACAAATAAAAAATAATATTAAGAGAACATGATGATGCCAATACAGATTACAACCTAGTAATTTAGATTAGAATTATCTTTGTGCCTGGAAATAATCAATAATGTTCAGAGTGATTCATTCATTTATTGGTTCCTCCAGTAAACACTGACTTAGTGTATAGAAGCTGCTTTATACTGAGCTACAGTACTACAAAAACTAGGAAGATAAGAAACTGCTCTAAAGCAGTTCTTAGTGTTAAAGAGAAGACTTTTGATGACCCTAGGGAAGGGAATGGAACTAAGAGGTATCAGCCAGAATCCTCTAAACAAAGACTGGACACAGGACCATTCAGGGATTGGACCTTTGGAATCAATCCGAAGGCTGTAGCCTTCTGGGCTCACTAGATTTTTATATCCTGTTAATGTCTATGAAAAGGTCATGAAACTATTTCAGCTAGTCCATGCAATTTAATAATTTTATCTATTAGAATTAACTTCTAACATCAATTTGATAATTAAGAAGCCACTGTTTTCATTGATGAAAATTTAACATTTATTTTATTAATTAGTAAAGCCTCTGGCATTGATGAGAGATACACATAGTTGAAAGAACTTACGGTAGCTTTCTCTGAAATTTTGGATTTCAGAGTAAATGCTAGCTTCCCACCAACAATGGGTTATGAGGAACAGGAATATAGACTAAGCTAGCCTGGTGTGAAAGCACACACACACACACACACACACACACACACACACACGCACACACACACACACACTGAAATATTAAAGCACAATTACAGAGCTCATAACAGTTCCCTCCAGAAAGTAAGATTTAGGATGGTAGAGATCTATCTGTTGGCCTCATCAGTGTATCCTCACTGCATACAACTATGTCTAGTCCACAGTAAACACTCGACGAACATTTCCTGACCATCTCTATCGAAAGCAATTAATACATAGTCGGATCACTTAGGAGGTGCATGAGCAGAGGCTAACATCCAGAAATAGAGACTCCAGGGAAAGGCGCATGTGTGCCATCCATTTCCAAAGATGGTGTCAACTAAAAAAATATATTCACAAACTAAAAGTTGAGAGTTATGTTTTATTTGGCAGACATACTGAGGACTTCAAGCCCGGGAGGCAGCATCTCAAGTAACACTGAGAGAACTTCTCCAAGGAGGTGAGGTGGGGAGCTAGGATATATAGGAGTTTTGCAACAAAGGGCACATAGTAGGAACAAAAGATTACTGTTAATAAAAGAAAACTAGATATCTCAAGTTCAGGAATTTAGCACTCTTCTTTGTATGGGAAGATGCAAGAATCTTGGCTCACTGAGATCATTCCTTTGATATGCACCTCAGCTACCTCAGCTACCTGGGGCCAGTATCCTCTGTTTTCACATGCTGAGTTTCACCTTACGGAGTGGATGCAGTCTGATGGCTGCTAGATGGCAGGTATTCTTTGTTTCCTTCCCGAGTTCAGTCGGGGCTCACCGGCTCACCATCATCCGAGGTGGCTGCAATCCTGATGACTGTGACATCCTTCATTTACCGATAAGGCAGGCGATATTCCATTTATCAATGGGATAACCGAGGACACAAGACAGGGCTTTGTCTCAGTTAGTGGTACTACTTTTGGTGGTGTTTTATCATCAATTCCTATAAGCGAGGAGGAACTAAGACTGATGAGTCTTGTGATAGTCCTCTGTATGTAACATGTGTACATAGAATAGAGTGTTTGGAATTCTCCTTCCAGACACTGGAAAGACATTGAATCAGTCATTCTGAACAACTCAGTTTTTGCCATTCTCATAAGGTCTAAATTCTTTAAATATAATTATTGTGTTAATTTGACTCTATTTCACTATGTAATCAGAGTCTGTCTATAGAGATATCCAAAACCAAGTAAACATTCCCTATTTCTCTCCTAAGATTTATTATATGGGTTAACGAAAGTTTAAAGCTGGAGGTTAGGATGCAAAGGTAAATACAATGACAAGTGGAGATCTAAGCCGAATCTAGGTAGACTGCTAAGGAGGCATGGCGAAGATATGAGAAGACCTTGAACTTCAGTATGAGAGGCAATGCTCTTTCTTTTTGAATTAGGGAGACCAATGAGAAGCCTGTAAGATCCGTGTTGAGGAAGTAGATAGGGAACTTTTCAGCAGAGTAGAAAACATTTGTTGCCAAGAGCTGTATATTTAAGTGAGATGTATTCCTTATTGGAGAGGGTAATCCTCACCATTCCCGAGGGGCGAGAAATTATAGTCTCAGGGCAGTGTTATTTTTCCAGCCACAGGAACACATTCATAATAACAAGAATGCCTCTACTGGAGCTCTTCCCTGGGATCCGTAAACGTAAAGGACCCAAGAGAGACTGGAGACCCCGCAGGACCACACGCATTTTGAGAGTCAAGGGCATCAGCAGCTGGTATTAAATTATACCTTGAGAGTTTCCCTAAATGAACGGCCAGAGCCAGGCCAGAACAGGTGTTATATAAACACTGGTGTGGAGTTCTCTACAGCTGGAGCCAGAATGCTCCTGAGAGCAAATGACCTGAGCTGTGCAATGCTGTCTACTTCTCAGGCCTCTTGGTTGGAGTCTGAGATAAAAGAAAGCAGGTAACGTCCCCGAAAGGAACCCAGACGCTTCATTCATGTTTGCCAGGCTCTCATCCAATAGTAACAAACAGAGAAGCAAGGGAAGCTCAGGTACACACTTAAATAGCAACTGAAGCAAAACAGAAACAGCTCCTTCAGGAATGTGTTCCCAATCAGAATTCTCTGACTTTCCTCTTGCACCAGTAAGTTTTGACTTAAGAAGGATTTATTTTTAATATGGTGCCTTTTCTAAAGTAAAGTAAGAACAAGGAAAAAAATGTCCAAGCGTGCATGAAAGTGAGAGAGTTTGATGCTTCCTAAAGATACCACTAAAGGGACTATTTACCTTAGATACTTTTCAGAAAAGGAGATCAAAATCAGCGTCCATGACCACCAAACAAGATGAGGAAGACCAGGGTGCAAATTCCTGGCACCTTTCACGTAAGAAAATGAAATAATATGGCTTAGACAAACAAGATAGTAATTGGCTATGAAAATATTTTTAATGCCCTTTTAAACAAATTCTTCAAGTGAGAAATCCATGAGAGACAATTTGAGATAAACCTCATGGAATTTATTCCCCATTTGGCAAGAAAACTTCCTGGAAATCCAAAGAAAAATAATGGACCTGTCTTGCTCATTGTTAATGCCAGAATTAGAAACCATCGGGGTCTCGCAGCGTGATCTACCAGAAACGGTGATTAAATCTTGAAATTGGATGCATTACCTTGAGCAATGGTCAACCGGGGGTTTACAGTTCCAAACCCAAACCAAAGCAGTTATTGCTCAAAGTGGAACTTACTTTGTGATATTTCTGTGGTGGTAATGGTGATGATGGAGGCCAGGTTTTCAAATCTGAAAAAAAAAAAAAATCTTATTTTCCCCTTCAATGTCAGTTTCTAATTTTGTCTATATACGTAGCAATTTTACCATGTATCTGAGTTACACCCTTGATGTTCAGTGTTCTGTCTGAATAGATTTGGGCTTAATAGATTTGAGGAAATTCTTTTTTAATAGACAGGAATCCATTTCAAAATGGACTGGATTTGCTAATGCCAAAGCTTACAGCCTAGTAAATGAATAAACAGTGTAAACAAGTAATTAAAATGCCGGGAGGTAAGAGCACCTGTCTTTTTGAGATAGCAGAAGCTTAAGGAGGAGATAGCAAGAACAAATGTGCATGGTAAATGCCCTTTTCCACTTAGACGTCATAGCTTTGGAATGCCATCCAGCCAGCAGAGAGTAAGGGGGTGTGTGTGTGAATACATTTTCTTAATATAATGATTTTGTTTTTTCAAAAGAAAAGCGACCATGGGAAGCTGAGATAATGAACACTGAACAGAAGTTGTTTTGAAAGTGGAAGAAGCATAGATTTGGGAGACTTAGAGCACTGACAGGACTGTCACCCAGGGAGGGACACACACCGTGGTGGGGGGCGGTTAGCCTGTGAGGCTACAAATCCCCCCGCTCTGCCATTACAAGTCGTGAGAGCCCACCAGGTTAACTCTGTTGTGCCCAGTTCCCCAAGATGTAAATGGGCATAATTATAGTGTCTGTTTAATAAGGATATTGTGCGGATTCCACTAGCTTAAATATCAAAGCGCATGGAAAGGGCTTAGAACAGTGTATGGCACATAACACAAAATGATATTGACAAGAAACAACCTTTAAAACAACTGCAGTGGTGGAGAGCAGTATTTGGAAGTTCAGGGAAAATATATTTAGGGATTGGGGCCATGTATCTGTATTCTTTTAAAGATTCCCAGGTAACGTCAGTAAAAAGCAATATGTGGAAAACAGTAATCTAAGCACACCAAAAGAAATTAAGTCACGTCTTCTAAGAGATAAAAGTGAGTACTTTGAGAAAAGTTGTCTAACGTGTGAGGTGCGGAGGCTCTGCTTTATCTGGGGAAGAGCTGAGCCTGTGAATTGCAGAACTTTGGTGCTGTGTGTTACAGATGTTAGAAATGAGGTACCTTGGTGTAGAAGACCCTGGATTTGCCCAGGAGTGACTTACTGGGCAACATTATCCACCTTCAAAGTTGAAGTAAGCCCAACAGTGACTAAGGTATTCCAAAGAGCAGAGAGAATTCCCTTGGATTTCCTAGACTATGTTAGACTCATAAGACTCTGCTATGGCTTTAGAAATAAGGAACGTTATTGTCCTTCAATAACAGTAGATATTGGGCCTCGTACTATGTTGGAGAATATTTTCCTAAAACTGTATTTAATTTGATTTTTAAAAAAGGCTGAGAAGCAATGTCACATTTTTGTACCTAAGTGTGCTATGGAAAGTTAATAATTGTTACTTATGCTTTTGGTTATTAAACAGAAACTTTTCAAAATGAACATCGCCACATAAGATAGTTCCTGTCCTGCATTGTGAAGACTAAACTGTAGATGTTGTATAGTTTTTCTGTTTCTTCCAGCCCTCTGACACCTAAGAACATGAATAAAGACTTTCATAGAAATGTTGTTCAGATCTTTGACAGATTAAACTCAAATGTATACTTTTTTCAACAATGAGTAAGTAGTATAATTTCTGTCACAAGAAAGATCTAGAAAAAGTTGAGAAAGATGACTCATCGAAGAGCCTTTTAAATCTTTAATTTGTCAAAAAGTGTTTTAGTGATTCCAAAGATGATCCAGAAGAGCGATTATTTTATGAAACAAATATATTCAATATTTTCCACCTGATCTTAGATTTTTCCTAACACCTTAAAACTCACTCATATTTCTCCAGTGATATTGAGCAAACAATATATACTGCTAATATGAAAATCAACAAAATGTTGTCAGTCTCTGGCAAGTCTGAAATACAGTGCAAGAATTGACAGTAAATTCCTTTTATTCAAAATAAAGGCAATTGGGGGAAAGTAGTCTTATGGAACAGAAAAGGGTCAGCCTTAGAAACATCACGTGATGTGTGAAAATTAAACACTCAGTTCACTTACAAGAACAGCATTTTTTTTTTACCTAAAATCATTACAGCCCAATATAAAATAAGTTTTAAAAGCTTAAAGCAAAAGTTAAAATATCAATGGCTCATTATAAAACAAATCAACTGAAATAAAGAGGATTACACTGTTTTCTGAGTTAAAAGTGTTCTCACTGAATAATATAATAGTATTTTAGCAACATAATAAATAATATTAAGAAACAATTACTGAACAAAGTCAAAAGCAACATCAAATACTTATAGCCTATCCTTCCTTACCCATGTCGGGAATTATCTGACCATTTTAATTCTCTCCAAGTTCCCCACGTCCTCGCATTTATTATGACATTTTAAGAAAAGTGATGCTTGTCTCACACTTTTTACTTTTTTTTTTTTTAACATGTAAATCATTCCTTTCAGTTCTCACAAAACTCTTGGGATAGAAATTAGTTTGACCCCCATTTTATAAATGAAGAACCTACAGTTGAGGAAAATGAATGATGTATTTTAGAATTTCAGAACACATTTCCCATGAAAATAATCCTTAGCTTTGTAGAACACACTTATAAACAAAGAAAGAAGAATCCTTAAACGCATGTTACTAAGTGAAAGAAGCTTGACTAAAAAGGCTACACAGTATAATCCCAACTGTATGACATTCTGAAAAAGGCAAAACTATAGAGACAGTAAAAGGATCAATGGTTGCCAGGAGTTGCGGGGGGAGTGGGGAGGTGATTAGGTGGAACACAGAGGATTTTTAAGAGCGAGAACTATTCTGTATGATTCTACAATTGTGGTTACATTAGATTATGCATTTGTCAAAACCTATAGAACGTACAACACCAGGAGTGAAACCTAATGTAAACCATGGACTTGAGTTATTGCAATAGACTGAATGTTTGTGTTCCCTCAAATTCTTACATTGAACTCCTAAGTCCACATATTATTGTACTAGGAGGTGGGACTGATTAAGTCATAAGGGTGAAGCCCTCATGAGTGGGTTTAGTGCCTTTGTAAAAGGGACCTCAGAGAACTCTCTCAACCTTTTATCCTCCAGGTGACTATACAACAAGAAGTTGGCCATCTGCAAAATCTGACCAAGCTGGCACCCTGATCTTGAACTTCCAGCCTCCAGAACCGTAGGAAATACATTTCTGTTATTGATAAACTGCTCAGTCTATGGTACTTTGATTTAGCAGCCCAAACTAACTAAGACAGTTAATAATAATATATCAACACTGGTTCATCAGTTGCAACAAACATAACACACCAATGCAAGATGCTAATAGTAGGGGAAACAGCGTGTGTGTGTGTGTGTGTGTGTGTGTGTGCGCGCGCTCGCGCGCGTTGTGGATGTGTGTATGGGAACTCTGTACTTACTGCTCAGTTTTTCTGTAAACATAGAACTGCTCCAAAAACTTAGCCTATTAATTAAAATGAAACATCACAAACACATACCTGTGCCCTTTATCCACATGCAGATCTCCTGGTCTCACTTCAAGATGTAAGTATCTGACTCAGAAAGCGATGCCTTTCAGGTGTAAAGTCTGTTTACCGTGCCTATGACTAGGTTAGGTTCAGCCCACGGGGTTCTGCACCCGATCCTCACCCCCCGGGCTCCTCTTCCCAGATGAGCTTCTCTGAATGCAGGTTTCATCATGAGCTCCATAGTCTGAGTTAAAGATAAATAAGCATTAAATAGGGGGAAGTGGTCAGTAAGTAGTAACCCCAACTGTGAGGAAACAAGTGAATAATCTATGAAATCATACTTCTTTGAGGCCATCAGCACGGAGGTTGCATGGCCACCACATGACCTGAATTCCCTCTGAGGAGAGTCCAGTCCCTCTGATGACCCAACCCTTACATTTGGGAGCTCTGTGGGGTAGGGGGCGGGAAGAGGAAAGCGGTGACACGGTGAGGGGCTCCTGAACGCCAGAGCCCCTTGGGGAAGGTTCACTCCCTGGAGCCCGAGACATGCTGCCCCCCTGGCTGGCTCTTCTCCATGGACAAGCTCCTGCCACTCCCAGGAGAGGTGTGGGCACCCCTGAGGCCTGGAAGCCCTCTCCCCACCTCTGTGGCAGGTGTGCGGGGACTCCCTAGGTTTGAGGTGAAAGTAGGGGTGCATAAGCAACTGTGTGCATCCAGAGGGACAGGCATGAAGCTCGAGGGCACCTGGCCCCTCTGTGATGAGAAGCAGATGGCAGGAAATGATGGATACCCACTGAGGGAGGGATAAGAAACACCCCATGCAGCCCTTACACACACCAGCAGAAGTGAACTGCCACCTGGTGTGGGGAGAGGACCCCCCTCATGCCCAGGATTCTGCTCTGATGCAACAAATGTAGGAGTCTGCTGGAGGCTGGGGGCAGGAAACTCACCCCGCCAAGAATGATCACCAGCACCTGCACTCAGTAGAGCTGGCGGCCACGTGCATGCAGGACCACGCACGCAGAAGGAGGCCCAGGGATTTGCGCTGGGGGAAGAAAAGATGCTAAGAAAGTCTTATTCCTGAGGCTCAGCCACCCTGGAGAGCCTCAGCTTTAGTCTGAGGCTGGAGCAGGGAAATCCAGAGACTCCTGCCCCATCACAAGCTTTGCTCCCAGCAACAAGCCAAAGCAGTTCACCCCTGAGAGGGGCAGTGTTCAGAGCCCCTGGGAGCTGGGAGTAGAGCAGGAATGCTGGTGTCCCCTGGCACTGCAGGTCTCAACGACCTCCAGGGCAGGGGTGGAGCTCTGCTGAGGGGATTTGAAGCCCGTGGTCACTCAAAGTAATTCGAGAAACAGCAAACCCAAGTGGGGCTCAGCTGCAGACCAAATGGACTCACCAAGCCACACGAGAGCCTGGCAGGAAAAGAGGCAAGTCCGTTTCTGGGCGGAAATAAACATTCTGTTTCTTCGGAGACAGATTTCTGTACTAGGTGTACGTATAGTTCACGAATAAAGGTAACTAAAGACCGTCTCAGACGAACAAAAGTTGGGAGAGTTCATTACCAGCAGAGTGACATTGTAAACGACGAAGGACATTCATGATGGTTAAAGAAAAATGATGCCAGATGGAAATTAACATGTCCATAAAAGAATGTGAAGAACCATCAGCTGTAAATACAAGTTTTCTAAATCAGATCATTTTCCCATTTCAATCTTAATAAAATAATTAAACATGTAAATAAAAAATAACAGTAGGGGGTTTGGGCTTGTTGACATAAGAATGTGTGACCGTGGCACAGTGGATGGGAGAGGAAAGGATAGCGTGTTTTGAGCAGCTTACTTCACACGTGATATAATATTATTTGAGGGTAGACGGTGTTAGGATAAAGATGGGTGTAGTAAACCTCAAAGCAATCAGTGAAATTAATAATTAAATAAATTAATGAATACTTGTTATAAAGGTTGCCTAAGAACCCAAAAGTGGTAATAAAATGGGAACATAAGAATGCATTTAACTCAAACTAAAACAAGAAAGAGGAAAAATAGAGTAAGCAACAGATGGGACAAATAAAAGACAGTTTTATTTAAACTAGAAGACAGTTTAATTTAAAATAAAAGACAGTTTTATTTAAAACTGGATGTCAGATTTAAATTAAAACATATTAATAAGGATGTGAAATATTAATGTCCTGAATGATAAAATTAAAGGCCAAGATTCTCAGACTGAATAAAAAAATAGAACCAACTACATGCTGTGTAACGAAGCACATGTTAACTACAGAGGCACAGATGACTAAAAGTCAACAGAAGAAAATACGTATCATAAAAATCCAATTCCAAAAAAGTTTAGATTGGCCATATAAAAGGCAACTTCAAAGTAAGAAATATTACCAAGCAGAAAGAGAGACATTACATGATGATTAAGGGGTTAATTCGTCAAGCGTTGTAGAACACTTGGAGTGCAGTCGATGAAAGCTTGAGGGCACACACGTTTGGGGATGGCAGCCACATATCAGTATTCTTTTAAAGATTTCCAGGTAATTTCAATACAAAGGGCACATATGGTAAAG
This sequence comes from Physeter macrocephalus, assembly GCF_002837175.3. Taxonomy (NCBI): domain Eukaryota; kingdom Metazoa; phylum Chordata; class Mammalia; order Artiodactyla; family Physeteridae; genus Physeter; species Physeter macrocephalus. The sequence goes on from NC_041225.1 coordinate 28,206,268, forward strand.
ATTTACTTGCTTATCTATCAAAATCTTGCACGCGTTGGGTAAGGTCTTATTAGACCATCTTCAACATTATAGTCACGGTACCAACACTGCCAGTAGTAGCAGCCGCAAATCACATCACAGAGGATGTTAAGGCTCATGCCCGCACTTTTCTAGAAACTACCACTAACTTCCACAACGGCGCTTGTTAACTGAACAGTATTTCAGCAACAGGAAATCCGTACATATTAAAAACAAGCAAACAGAAAGAGACATCCTGATCAAGCGAACATAGTTACTCCAAGGAGGCTGTTGATGATGCTGGTCATAGCCAGGGAACAGAAGCCAGATTCTCTTTGCTGGCAACGGCGGACGGTTGTTTCAAGTCTTTGTGGCAGAAAGGGCCATGTTATTTTTCCCTGAGCAATTGATTTATCTTTTGTCTTGTATTCCAAGCGGCTCAGAACCACATATACAAGTGTCTAGGATTTGAGAACGTTTATTTTATACAAAACTTTATCTCTGCATCATCTTACTTTTCTTCCTTAATTTTTGCTTTTCACAATTGCCTTATCTATATTTGTCCTGTTATGTTAAATTGCTTGGGGAATAAGACAGTGGATAGATAGATAGGTGAATAGATGATAGACATAGATAGATGATAGATAGAGAGATAGATAGATGTGTGTGTGTATGAGAATCCCAAGTTTACCCAAATGGAAACTGTGTCGTAACAGTTATGAAATTTACCCAAACATACCGATTTATTAATTGACAAACTATGATTGTTTTGGTATTAATCTGAAGCCCACAGTCTGTCTGATAGTGGCATTGCCTCCTTCCTTTAAAGATGCTTGACTGTTTCGTGCCTCTAAGATGGGAGAGTCCCATGACTTGGAGCTCCTGCCTGCACTAGGTTGGTGAGGGTCCTCTCCTGCTACCTGAGCTGAGGGATGGATGAGCAGCTGAAAGGTACCTGCCTTGGGGGAAGCGAACAGCAGCAATTCTCACTTAATTGGCTTCTCAGTCCGTGTAGTGAGAAGATGTCATTGCAACTTAATGAAATGCGGTTACTTGTAACAGATTGTTACAGGCTTCACTAATATCACTCTTAATGAGGAAACTCTTTGTGTAGGACAATTCCCTTATAGGGCTTCTGATGTATGAAACGGGTTTGGAGAAGTTTCTGGAAGAAGGTTATCAAAACAGAGAGAGGAACAGTGCTCTACATTAAGGAGAAATAAATTGGTGACAGCTCTTGTCTTGACAACGATTGCAGAAGGACTTCACTGGCAGCAATCCAGGATCTATTTTATTTAAAGAAGAAGAGAGCGATGAATGGGTCCAGAGAAGAGATCACGGGGGAAGCGTCTTACAACTTCAGAAAGTGAAATGCTGCCTGGCAGGCAAGGGTGAGGACACCCTGCCACAGTCACCCCCAGTACGAAGGAGGGGAGCTGCACTGGGGGGTGGGGCGGTGTTAAGCCGCCATCACTTAAAACCCACACGTGCGGTGAGTAGCTGAGCTTTGGAGATGGAATAAACCTTGGGAAGCTTTCAGACCCGGCAACCGGGTAAGTTTCACGAGGAGGTTGGATGCTCTCTCTGCAGGTTCTCAGAGCTGCCCAGACCTCGCCCCGTACGAGCGTGTCTCTGCCCTTCAGGCCCGTGGATTCCCGTACATCCCCTCACGGGAAGGTTTCTAATCACACTGGGCCACCTCCTTCTATCTGTGACCTTCAGGAATCATTCCCTCTGTTGGGAAATCCATTTCAACAAGTGACTCGAGTTTTTATGGTGTAACATTTTGTACTGGAGTTCAGAAAATAAAAGGAAAAGTATGAAATCTGACTTTGACTAAGAACGTCCTTGGCAGGTACGTATCTGGAGAGTAGGTCACATCCTTTACACGTGACCCGAAAGCTAGTCGTCTGAGTGTGCTGTGCTTCTCCAATTGTCTGCGGCTGATTTATCTTCATGTTAACAGGTATAAACACCAAACCTGGTTCAAGCCCGCACTCCTGACATGGTGTGAAAGCCAGAGTTAAGTCTCCCCAGATATCTCTGAGGTCCCCTCGAGGACAGCTGGCCTTTCTCCTAACTCTCTCCTCTTTCCTCGAGTCCCTGTCCTGCACTGTCAATCCAAGTCCTGGCAGGTGTGGCTCTTTCTCCTCTTTGACCTTGAACATCACAAATATGGAATGCAGCTATGTTTTTTTTTCTTCTTTTAATTTTCTTTACATTACTATTAACACAAGGCTGTATGTGTCACATCTAAGCTGTAATAATGAGAGTCAGGGATGGTGTCTGTCACACAGCAAAAATAACAATCAATGTAAACTAAATAGTAGACTTACTGAATAGTAGACGTGTGCTTTTTTTTTTTTAAGGTTCTCTCGCTGTCCTTGCGACCAGAATTCAGAAGCTCTCCTCCGCCCTGCCCTCTCCTGGATCCTGCCCTCCTCTCCCTTCTTATTTCCTTCTCATCCTCTACAGCTCTCCTAAGGGTATGACATATTGCTTAATATGTGAAGCTCTGAACTAGTTCCAGGGGTAAAAACAAGACAAAACGAAACTGATGTTTAATGCAAAAGACATAAACATACTCAACACATTTCAATGACGGTGATCCAAGCATCACGCTACTCGGTGTACCTGCTACTTTCCAAACATCGTGCTACTGTTTCAGTAATCCATTCCTGCATATAACAAATTACACTCAAACGCAGTGGCTTAAACACCAGTGCTTGTCATCTCACGTGTTCTGTGGATCAGGAATTTGAGGGGACAAATGAACTTATTTACAAAACAGAAGTAGAGTCACAGATGTAGAAGACAAACTTATGGTTACCAGGAAGGAAAGGGTGAGGGAGGGATAAATTGGAAGATTGGGACTGACATATACACACTACTCTATGTAAAATAGGTAACTAATAAGCACCTACTGTATAGCACAGGGAATTCTTCTCAATACTCTGTAATGACTTATATGGGAAAAGAATCTGCAAAAGAGTGGATATATGTATATGTATAACTGATTCACTTTGCTGTACAGCAGAAAGTAACACAACATTGTACCTCAAGTATACTCCAATAAAAAAGGAAAAAAAAGAAATTTGAGGGGGTCTTTGCTAGCTGGTTTGGCTCAGCTTCTCCCGTGAGGCTGTAGCAGGCATAACACTTCTCTGAAGGGCGGCCGGGGCCGGAGGACCCTCTTCACTGGCCGCTCACTCACTCAGCTGCGGGCAGGAGGCCTCAGTCCTTTGCTCCGGGGGCCTCTCTGAAGGACGGTCGGGTGTCCTCACGGTATGGCGGGTGGCTTCTCCCAGAGCACACAGACTGAGAGAGATGGGGGAAAGTCACGATGCATTTCCCAACCCGAAGGCCCAACCATCACCTCTGCCACATGAATTTTGCTATGAAAGTCCTCTGCCTTCATCTTAGCAGGGGACAATATCAGGGTGTGGACACCAGGAGATAGGCATCATGGAGGTTGTGTTGGAAGCTCCCTACTGCGGGTGCAGTGATAAAGAAAATTTTGCGGCAGGGGGTATCCAAGGGAGGCTTCACAGAAGATATACTAGTGAAAGGAGCCAGAAAGAATAGAATTTTAACATGCAGAAAACTGTGAATGCATGATGCAGAGAAAACGCGTGGAAGGATGGGAGAGTAACTCAGTATACATACAAATTACAGCGTTGTTCTGAATGACAGGGGATAGTACAGTTACAAAGTGTTTGGAGTTATTGATGAAAAGACAGGAGGAGAGAAAGATGATGAAAAAATAGACAGGAGTCAAATTGTGCCTGAATCATCACTGGAGGGAGGAAAGCTTTCACCATCAGGAGCAGAAACTATGACGTATATTTAAATAGGAAAGTAAAAATCCCAAACCCATTTTAACAATATTGATGACCAGTTGGAGTATAGTGATCGAAGCGGACGTGTGCTGTCTTCCTGGAATCTGTGTCCCATTCCCAGGGTCCTTAATGTACTTAGCGGTCTATTTTCCCTGGGGAGGTTGTACAGGACCAGGGTCGCTAACCATTCCGAGGTCACAGACTGGCTGGGGGGGAGGGGGCAGTCTGACCTGGGCCATCTCAACATGAGGGTGCCTGCAGGTGACAATGTAATGGTAGGAACCCCCCTAAAGAGTGGAGGGGACAGTGGTCAGGCACCGAAGCAGCCAGCAGTATTCCTGACAGTAGGATGGAGAGCAGGCAGATGCTGGCCCAGCTGGACCAGCAGAGGCCAGAGGGCACCAGAAAAGGGTATGAGTCCTGACATCACCGTGAATCTTGGGGAAAAAAAATCACACCTAAAACCAGCATTTTCTCAGCCTTCCCTCCACTCTGGTCTTGGTTTCAGCTAGCTTGAGTCAGATTTTTGTCGCTTTTACTTGACAGCTTTCTACCCGATGTAGATCTAATCACAGTAAATATAATTGTCAAACATCGTCATGAAAAACTCTGTCCATCTCTGTCCTTAACAGGTTGCAATCTCTATTAGGCAACTGAGTGAAGGTACATGAATTCCTAGAAGGGAAAATGGGACTGATTGTACATTATACATTTTTCTTTCCATAGTTACATGTGTTATTATAATTTCCATTTATTACTTTAATATTATTTTTATATTATAAATGACTACAATTTCCATTGGAAGAGTACCCTGGCTCACTGTCCCTTGTGTTTTACCCCCTCTGCTGTGCAAAAGTATTTATCGGTGAGAAAAGGAGAGGGTTCTGATAGTATATATCAGATGCTTATCTACCTACCCTGAATAGAATTATTTTGAAAGGTGCCTGTGAAGAGGCGTCAAATGCTTAGAAATCAGATTAATCTGGTATTAATCTGATATTTATTTCATATTTTATTCAATCATTTATTTATTCCTCCATTTAGCCAATCATGATTAAACATATCTTTGTTGAAAAATGATAACCGGAAATACAGAATTACCATGAGAGCCAGGAGGCCATGACAGGTAGATGGATAGATAAATAGTGACTAGATAGATAAGCACGTAGATCAACATCTATAGCTATATCTATATTTACCTACAATTAAAAAAAATTTTTTTTGGCTGTGCCATATGTCATGCGGGGTCTAACACAGACCAGGGAGGGAACCCACACTCCCCGCAGTGGAAGTGTGGAGTCTTGACCACGGGACTGCCATGGAAGTCCACATTTACCTATAATATTAAAGCCAATCACTCTGCATGCTCTGCAAATCTTACTTCTTTAATTCCATTCATCCTAAACGCTTCAACGTTTGTCCATTGAGGCCTGCAGAGGCAAGGACAGAGAGCTCAGGGGTGGGGAGCAGGGCAGGCCCAGGCAGCACAATCTCAGACACTGGAAACAAACAAAGCTTTCTGGGTTTCTATGCCCAGGTCAGGGGCATGAGACGGGAGGGTGGAAGGTGTCTATTGAAGTTGACGGGTAATCTCCATTATTGATCTGGTGCTGGTCTGACCTAGCTGCATTTTAGGCTGGAAACTAAACATTTTGTTTTAAAGTTGGACAGCGTTACAATGAGTTTTCCCATTTTGTTTTTATCATCGTTAATTCATATGTCTGTATTTATGTGTCTTCTCGATTCATAGTGGGTACCTTCACAAAGTGGGTGATTTTTCTTTGGACAGTTACTTCACACACAAGGGGAAAAAATGTTGAACGCCAAAGAGCAAGCAGTTACAGAAGAGTTTCTTGCAAATCATTCAGCAGCGGAACTTAATTTAACATATGCCTCCTACCCCTGTAGACCTGCCTATGATTTGGGAAAAAGATGCTTCACGCATTTCATATTCTTATGATAGTTTCTCACAAATGAGCTTTATTTAAAAATTTGTCATGATTATGTGTTATTTTTGTTTAGTAAACATGATTGATGGGTCATTAGCAACACGCCTGACATTCAGTGACTCATCCTACTAAAAACATGTTTTATGAAGTACTTGTGAATGAATAGAATCTTACCTACAGTGTGATCTATAGTTGTATTCTGTGATATTTTTCCAAGTAAATATCATGTTAATAATTCAACTAAAGAGAGTGTCACCCTTCCCAGCCCCAGAGACACGGCTATTTTAAAAAAGCATTCCTATATTTTCTCCTATTTCTTGCTTTACCCCTGCAAGTTAGTTTTATATTGGTATTTACATATTTCTTATTAGAACCAACATTAGTCACCAGGAGACTGAGCAGAGTTTTAACTCTGTACCAAACATTACATTACATAACCAAGAAATTCATTTTTTTGTATCAACATTATACAAATTTAGATTCCACAGACTACTAAAATATCTTGGTTTTGTACTTTTACTTTATACTATAATAGGTGGATACTTTTATTGCTGTTAGGGTGATTGTATATTATATGAAATTTGGAGTTCAGTCTTTAACTGTTTTAATAAAAATGCAGTCAGGAATGAGATTGCAGCCCAGGATTCATTTCTACTGCATCTTTCCAACAGCAATTCTGTCTACACAAGCTCAAATAGCCACTTCATGAAGTCAATTCACAGGAAAGCTGTTTAATTCCCAGTGTCTGAGGAAAGAGCTTCAACAAAGGCAGGGAAGGTGGTGGCTTGGGGAGAATGAACAGAGCAGCTTCTCTGGAGAAGACGACTCATGAAGAATCCTAACCTGTTGTCCGCAGCTGGGATACTCTGATGCCATGTTGGGTGACACACCCTCAAGATATGTCTGCCTTTGTACTGAGTTTGTTAAACACGTCTGAATATCTGAATACACTCTCCGTTAACTTGGTCTTTCTGTATCACCGTGAGGCCTCCAAGTGTAAACGCTGATGTAATCAACATTTGAGTTGACGTGTAGTTGAACTGCTGAACTAGGTTCAAAGCATTAACTGCAAAGCCTGAGTCGGTCACTGAGGTCTACAGCCCAGAACCTGATTGAGATGCAGGTCATTTAGTTCTGATTCCAGCAAAGTGGGTAGTGAGAGAGACCAGCACTGTCTCCCCTGGGCTGACCCATGACAAGCACGCCGTCCTGGAGGTGAGTCCACGAGGAAGGTAAAGAGGGCGTTGGGCACAGCACATAGGCATGGAGACCTCAGGATGCGCTCAAGGAGCTAAGGTTGGAGGGACAGGGATACCAAAATGCTGTTGTGCAGTGGTTTGATACGATTTCAAATCCACTTGGTCATGACAAAAAGGATGTTGTTTTTACAAGTAAAGCTGTTTTGATACAAAGGTGAAATTGTTGAGCAAGGATGCGGTCCTTGCTGTCTGCGGTCGCTGGTAAGCACAGGGTAGCCCAGCTGCTGAGGGCCCCTCTGGGGGCTTATCAACAAGAGCACGTGCAAAAGCAACTAGAGGGATCCAGAGTTTGTGAGGATGATCCCAGAGTGTTAGGTCTGGCCAAGGCGACTCTGTGCTGCTCTAAATACTCCTGAAGACCTTGGGGGCACTAGATCCTACCTGGGCAGATGAATCCGCCCAAAGGTGGTGAAAACTTCACAGTGGCCCCGGGAAGATCATCTTGTCTGCCAACATCAGCATCTTCCTTCCCTAGCAATGTGCTCTAGCAACGAGGGACCTTGGCTTCTGTGCTAACAGCTGGATGTCAGCTATCGGTTGGCTAAGCCGTCCCTCCTGAGAACGAACTCTTAGAAAGTTACACTCTCAACTAAATTGGGACTTTATTCCTTTCATCTTCCCCTTGCTTGAAACAATGGTGAAATTAATCCATCATTGGTTTGGAAATGTGTGATGTTCGGTTATTCTTTATTGGCTTATTAAGAGACATTATCCTGTATGTTATTGGCTTGTGAAATTATTATAGTTCCTGCAGTAAACCTGTGTTAAATAAAATATTGGCAAAGACAATCTCAGTCTCTGAGCACAATTTGCCCTGAAACAACAGATATGTAACTTGGTCCACCTGGTAAACAAGAGGTATCCACAGAGCACCGAGGCAGCCCCCAAAAGGGGAGCGCTTACTCATTTGGTTGTTAGGGAAAGTTTCCCAGAGGATGACTAGGAATAAGAATCAGCAATATTCTGGAAACTAGGAGGAAGTTACCACGTGTGTGCCTCTGAGATGGATGGAGTTGCTGCAGAGAGTGAAAAGTGAATTCTAGGTGCAGGGGACATCCCCAAGGTCATATATGTGATACTGAGAATAAAGTCATTAAACTGTAATATTCCAAACTCTTATCATCCGAGCATTTAAAGGTGTAACACACACATGAAATGTCCTGGTGCCACATGACAGGGAGGTGATTTTATAGCCCAGATACTCAGACTGACGCCTCTTTCCTCTAAAGTGACTTTAACACCTCTCCCATCACTGAAGCGTTCAGGAAATGAAGCCATCCCTGACCCCACAGAGAAAATACAAATGCCCAGATGGACCACGCTCAGACGAGAGACAGAAAGTTGCAGCGTTACCAGCCATTATTGGAGTGAACATTGAAGACTAAGTATTGATACATTCTAAGGTAGTGTAGGTTTAAACTAAGCAATGACTGCTTTATGGTCAACAGTATGTACTCTGAAGACAGCAGATTAAGGGATGCAAGAAGCTCAGGGGCTCTGAGAAGAGAATCCAGACTGAACCAGCACAGAGAAGACTCCTTAACCATGTTAGCTATGGGCCCTCAGGATTCTTTAGTGGGCAGATTGTGAAACGGATACCATAACCCTTTGGTTAGAATTCACTGCTGGTAAAGAAACCATCTCCCTCCAGTTCCTGCTGTTTGTGACACTGGCTGGAGAGGGAACTCTTCATGGGAATTAATCTTTCGTGGTGGAGATCTGAACTGTACAATAAAATCAAAGATACCTGGTTGGTGGGTGATGGCATGGAGGGAGAGAAGAGGAAAGGCAGGCCCCAAATCCCAGAAGCAAGATCTCAAGGATAGAAGGTGGTTGCTGAGAAATTCTTAAAGCTGGGGAATAATAGTTCCTTTTAATGATAACGATTCTTTGAAGAAGGAAAGGAAGATGAGAGTAATTACATGCTGACAATAATAAGAACAAGTAATATTTGAATGGTTTCTGCCTTCCAGGGCTTTCCAGGTTGTTAATTTAGTCTAACAATAGCATTAAAAGTTAGGTAGGGAAGATCTCTCTGGTTACTAATGACAGAAATCGAGTTGCAATTGGTTTAAACAATAACTACTTTTAGTAAGAGCCTAATAAAACTTCGATTTAAACAGCTCATGCTCTGTGCCAGGCTCTGCTCTAAGTTTTTGCATATATTAACTTGTTGGTTTTTTATAACCATCCTATAAATTGGGTACAGGTGAAGAAACGGGCACAGAGAGGGTTACTGATTTGTTCACAATCACGCAGCTAGTAAGAGGTTGGTCTGAGTTTTGAATCTGAGCAGTCTGGCACCGATGTCTGGACTTTTAACCCCTATGCTTAAAGGGAACAGAAACTCTGTGGCAGACGTCATTAAAACCAGAGCAGGAAACCATGCTTCAGGCACCACTGCGTGCAGCTGCTTAGGGAGACTTGTCAGCCTGTCTCTATTCCAAGGTGACATCATCCTTGCTGGAAAACTCTCCAGGGTCCTATGATGCCCACCAGCATTGTTAGCCTTGCACTCTACGTGCCTTAGCAACACAGCCAGAAAGAGCAGACCCCTGTCCTTTCCGGAGAGCTCCAGCAAAAGCTTGGGTTATTTCTCACATTTCGATGGTTGGAACATACATCTATTTTTGAATAAGTCACTGTGACTATTAACAACCAGCACTGAACACAGGCCAATCCCTGGAGCATAAAGGATGGAGTCGGTCCCAGCTGAACCACGTGGGCTGAGTGTAGGAGTTGGTAGTTCTCCAAAGGAGAATCCTAGGAGCTGCTCAAAGGATTACTAGTGGATACAGGGGAAGTAAGCCAGTAGATAATCACTAGCTCAAAATTTATGCAAGGAGTGAAGGTCAGCCAAGGCAAAATGACTTCAAGGCTGGCTCTCTTAAGCAAACGAAAATAGTTCCTTTACACTTACTCTGTAATCCACTTTCACTCATAGAAGAGCTTCACTGTCCAAGGACTGTTGTACCCTCACTCTTCTGTTAGTTTTTCCTAGAGAATTATGGACTCAAACGGTGTGGAGAGAACGTCAAAACTGCTGTTGTTAGGAGCTATGCCACTAAGAGGCAACTCAGACAAACATTTGCCAATCCTCTGCCCCCTCTTCTACTGAGAAATATTCAGAATTATGGGGAGGGCACTGGGCTGGCGTAACATGAAGGGGACCCTAGCTTCAGTATTTGGGGAAGATAGGAAGGGTAAACCTAGAATACTGCAGACATGGGGTCTCGGGTTATACTTTTATGGGGATCCATTCAAAGGGAAAGAGCTTCTCAGTATAAGAAAATCTCCACGTCATCTTTTAAAATGCAATATATTATTATATAGATACTTAAATATAATATACCTATATACATATGTATAGTATGACTATATATTATTTAAAATTTTTATTTTATACTGAAGTATAGTTGATTAGCAATGATGTGTTATTTACAGGTATACAGCAAAGTGATTCAGTTATACCTGTACGAGTATCCATTCTTTTTCAAATTCTTTTTCCATTTAGGTTATTACAGAATATTGAGCTGAGTTCCCTGGGCTATACAGTAGGTCCTTGTTGGTTAGCTGTTTTAAATATAGTAGTGTGTACATGTCAATCCCAAACTCCCAATATATATTCTAATACATAGATAGAAGAGTTTGTGTGACCCAGCCAGAGGAGAATGCCTCTTATAAAGGTCTACTTTAATGAGGCATATTTCCTTTTAGTCTGTGCATTACCCCTTCCACTGATAAAGCCTGAAGAAGAGAGTAAGCATGAAAATACTGAAATTAACATCTTAGACTTACATGGTACCTAATAAATGAAAGCACCTATTTTCTGTTGTAATACTATATAAAATTTATTTAGTTCTTTGTCAAAACGAGCCCTTTAAATATTTTCAAATATTAGAAGCATTAAGTTTTAAAACAACCTTCATAAAAGATTATTGTTTCTATTTATTTTTTATTGGAGTATAGTTGCTTTACAATGTTGTGTTAGCTTCTACCGTACAGCAAAGTGAATCAACTATACGTATACATATATCCCCTCTTTTTAGGATTTCCTTCCCATTTAGGTTACTACAGAGCATTGTGTAGAGTTCCCGGTGCTATACAGTAGGGTCTCATTGGTTATCTATTTTACACATAGTATCAATGGTGTATATATGTCAATTCCAATCTCCCAATAGTAAATTGATACAGCCACTATGGAGAACAGTATGGAGGTTCCTTAAAAAACTAGAAATAGAACTATCATGTGAGCCAGCAGTCCCACTCCTGGGCATATACCCAAAGAAAACCATAATTCAAAAAGACACCTGAACCCCAATGTTCATTGCAGCACTATTTACAATAGCCAGAACATGGAAACAACCTAAATGTCCATCAACAGAGGAATGGATAAAGAAGATATGGTACATATATACAATGGAATATTACTCGGCCATAAAAAGGAATGAAATTGGGTCATTTATAGAGACATGGATGGACCTAGAGACTGTCATACAAAGTGAAGTAAGTCAGAAAGAGAAAAACAAATATCATATATTAACACATACATGTGGAATCTGAAAAAATTGGTATAAACGATCTTATTTACAAAGCAGAAATAGAGACACAGACGTAGAGAACAACCTTCCTACAAGATTATTATGAAACATTTTGATTATTTTTCTAGAAACAAAATTTAAAATTGTACTATACAATTCCTATTCATTTTACTTAGATTTCCATACTTGTAGAAACTTAGGTTTTAAAATTTTAATAAAAAAGAATGACTAAATGTCTTTAATGATAGCTAAAATAACTCAAATTTCCAAGAAAAGTAATTTGACACCCACAGAATTTCAACTAAACAAAACCATTTTACAAGATAATCAAAACTTTTAAATGTTTAGGTTCTGCCTAGCCCTTATAAATATAACCAGGGAAACCGTGATATTGTGACTTATTTTATATATATATATATATATAATAAAATTATATTTTATAATATATATAATATATAAATTTATTTTTATATATTTAGAAATATATTAAATAAATAAATTTATTATTTTATATTATAATATTTATATATTAAATAATAATTTATAATATATGTTAAATAAATAAATTTATTATAAATATATTAATTAAATAAATTTATTTATATATATTATATATAAAATATATATTATATACAATATTATAAAATATAATATTGTATATAAATAAATTTATAGATTATAATTTGTAATATTATATATATATATATATATATATATTTATATATATACTTGATCTTTGTCCCTGTTCCTGGTGCAGAGCTCCACAAACACTTGGAATTTTCTACATGATGAGAGTGGCAAAGGTGTCTTTTTAATGTGAATGAGATGACTTTTGGACCACTCATAGGTCACCTAAGGATGGAGGCTGGATGCCAGAGGAGCCAACATGTGATTGGAGGGTTGGAACTTTTAGACCCACCACCTGACCTCCCGGGAGGGGAGAGGGGCTGGAGGTTGGATCAATCACGAATGGCCAATGAGTTAATCAATCATGCCTGTGTAATGAAGTCTCTGTAAAAACCCACATGGATGGGGTTGTGAGAGCTTCTGGGTTGGAAAGCACATGGACATCTGGGGACAGTGGCACACTTGGAGAGGACATGGAAACTCCTTTCCCCGGATCTTGCTGAACATCTTCCATCTGGCTGTTCCTGAGTTATATCCTTCTATAATAAACCCGTAATCTAGGAAGTAAATGTTTCTCTGAGTTCTGTAAGCTGCTCTAGCAAATTAATTGAACCCAAAGAAGGGTTGTGAGAACATCCGGTCTACAACCAGTGGGTCAGAAGCACTGGTGACAACCTGGACTTGTGATTGGACTCTGGGGGGCAGTCTTATAGGACTGAGCCTTCCGTGTGGGATCTGACATTATCTCCTTGTAGAGCATGTCAGAATTGGGTTGAATTGTGGGACACCCAGCTGGTGTCTGAGAATTGCTTGGCTGTGTGGGAACCCTGCTCCCCCCACTTGAATTGGGTGCAGAATCCTAATTGGTGCCAGAATCAGTCATTGGTCAGCAGAAGTGGAATTAGGAGTAAAACTGTAGAAGAGGAGAGCACATTTAATTAAGAAAGGAGAAAATAATCGGAAGTACACTACCATATTGGTATGAGTGCAGATATATTAATAAAACTGGATTGTGTTCATTGAGCACTGCTGTGTGTAGGTACCATGGTAAATATTTTACATATTTTATTGCATTACACCTCTCCATTTTACAGAGAGAGTGTCAAGGCTTGGTGAGGTCACATAGCTAATAAGTGACAGATGTGAGTTTCGGATCCGGGTGCTGTGTTTCCGGGGGGTTCTCTTTGCCAATATGCTGTGGGACCATCTCTCTCTTTTGCAAGTAGATATTTAACCTTTGCTCAGTTTCTATAGCAATCTTACAGAACAAATGCTGGTATGGGTTGAATGATGTCTCTCCAAAATTCATATGTTGAAGTCCTGACTCCCAGTACCTCAGAATGTGCCCTTATTTGGAAATAGGGTGATTGCAGATGCAATTAGTAAAGATGAAGTCATGCTGGAGTAGGGTGGACCTGAATCCAATGTGACTGGTGGCCTTATGAAAGGGGAAACTTGGACACAGACACACGCACAGCAAGAACTCCATGTGAAGACAAAGGCAGAGATCTGTAAGCCAAGGAACATCAAAGATCACCATCAAAACACCACAAGCTGAGAAAGAGGTGGCACAGATTCTCCCTCACAGCCTCAGAAGGAGCCAGCCCTGCCTACAAGTTGCTCTTGGACTTTTTTCCTCTAGAACATGTGAAATGATACATTTCTGGTGTTTAAGACACCTGATTTGTGCTGCTGTGTTACCTCAGTCCCAGGAAATGAATACAGAAGTTATCACCCTCCCTGTACCCAGAAGAAACTGAGGCTTAGAAACTATCAAAAGCATTAAACTTTAGCTATTAAAGGGCAGAGCCCTTATTAAAATTCCAACCCTTCTGGATCCAAAGCCCATGCTTTTGGCAGAACAGTAGTACCTTGCAAAGGAGAAAGAGACTCCACCCCTGACCTGGGGATCCTCACAGGGGCTGAGCAAATCACAGTTAATTCTGACAGTGAACAATATATCGCCTAATATATATTCTTGGTGACAACACTTTTTTCAATTTATAGTCCAAGAAACATATACTCTTTTCAAAAAGTGTTAATTACTGACATGTTCAAAATCCTTCAGATTTCCCCTTTCTTTCTAATAATTCTGTCCTATAGACACGTACCATAGAGTAAGTCTGTACCATAGACTTTTTGCTAAGTTAAATGCACTTTAATTTTGAGAATTTTGTCCCATTTCATTAAAGAGTTAGGGAAAATCTGTGTCATCAGCTAGAGTGAAGAGTCACTGCGTTATCAACTTCTGATTGTTGAATGTTAAAAAAATGATGAAGAGAATTATTTATTAATCCTGAGTAAAAGTCTTTCCAGATATCCTCATCATAAAGTTTACAGAATAAACAGTTCCTTGAGAAGCATTGAACTTTTGTCACAAGTGACTCAGGTAAATGTCCCCTTACTTCAGGCATACATATGTCGGTTTTCTTTATTCCTTTAGAGAATTCTCCTATCTTCCCTTTCCTCTAACTTCAATAACAAAAAGCAAGCAAATTGACGATAAAGGTCATTAATGTTGCATTTGGCTTTAAATGAAGAATTCGAATAAAAATGATTTGAAAAACCCTAGGCTGTAGTCTCAGCTGTTTCCTTTTAGGAGAGCTCTATCACTATGCCTATAAAATGCATTCATTCCAAAGTGCTTCGTGAGATTCATATTTCAGAACAAAATTAATGGCAGTGCACCGAGTAGGAATGGAAAAATAAATGATAAGATTGTTTTATGATGAATACATTAGTTGCTTTTCTCACTGAAATCAATTTGGAAATTGGAATTTGAGGAGCAACGTTGATCTGCCTTCTTCAATAAACATTAAGAGCCGCTTATGCAAAAAATGTTCACTTCGCCACCAGAGATACAATGGATATAATTCAATATTGGTTGTACCAGAAACCTTATTTCTTAGGATAGGCAAGGACATTTTTGAAAAATCATTATTAGCTGAGAAACAAAATGGAAGATTAATTTAATATGAATATGATTGACATATGGGTCATATTATTAATGGGTGATGTATAGAGAGACGGTTATGTGAGCATAGATGCCATTGGACTATTCTTATAAATGTGCCAAGTGATATTTCAATATTTGAAGAATATCCTAAAGGATAGTTTATGTATTCTGGGGCCTGGAAATATGAACACTTTTGAAAACCCGTTAAGGACCATCTTTCCAAACCCAGTCAAAAACCAATTACTTCAAAATTCTGAGAACATCTGAGAAGCAATGAAAGTGCAACTTTTGTTTCCAATAATAGATTTTTAAAGTAAATGGCAAATTTAAATGTTCAGTTTTACGTTATACTATCAGAATGTCTTATGCAATAAAATAAATCTAAAAAATGCTTTAACAACCTTTAAATCTAAGGCATACAATTTGTTTCTGTGTAATACCAGATTTTGTCAAGAAATGTTTCAGACATGCTTAGAAGACTATATTAAGTGTGCTTTGGGAAAAACATGCTCTTTAATTTTATAGAGAGTGTTACATTAGATTTTCTTAAAGTCAAATATTTATAAAGTTATTTTTTGTGCTATGATATTAATCCCCAGAAACGGAAAATATTTTAAATTATTTATTTTCCTTTTTCAGTTTTTCAGTAAAGAGGCCACACAAATCAAGACCATTGTGATGAATTGGATGAACAATAATATAATTGAACATAATCACACTTTTATTGTGAAGTCCCCTAAAAATTAAAAAAAAGTGCTGCAATTTCAAAACAATCTGTTCTCTAGAATGGGAAAATTCCTAGTAAACTATGAATGCTTAAAATGGCTTTGAAAAGTGTCACATGTAATGTTCAAGATTGGGTTACGACTTCCCTGGTGGTGCAGTGGTTAATAATCCACCTGCCAATGGAGGGGACATGGGTTCAATCCCTGGTCCGGGAAGATCCCACATGCTGCGCAGCAACTAAGCCCGTGCACCACAACTAATAATCCACCTGCCAATGGAGGGGACATGGGTTCAATCCCTGGTCCGGGAAGATCCCACATGCTGCGCAGCAACTAAGCCCGTGCTCCACAACTACTGAGCCCGTGTGCCTAGAAGCCTGTGTCCCTCAGCAAGAGAAGCCACCTCAATGAGAAGCCAGCGCACTGCAACGAAGAGTAGCGCCTGCTCGCCACAGCTAGAGAAAGCCCGTGCACAGCAACGAAGACCCAACGCAGCCAAAAATAAATAAAATAAATAAATTCATTAATAAAAAAAGATTGGGTTAGCTTACCCCGTTACCTAAATGGCTATTTGTGTCAATTAGTTAACTTCTTGTTGTTAAATTAATCCTAATGGGTTTGGTAGATAATTTCAATTTTCGTTAAGTCACGGGGAAAACAATTAACTCATATCTCTCAGGCTATGACAGACAAACATTTGCAGACGAATATCCTTTATTATTTAGCCAGAACATCTGTTTTATTTTATCTTCATATCAATTGTGTCTCCTTTACTGCCGACAGAGCAACAATATCGGTAAGAGTATTTTTAAAAAGTTTGGTTAACTGGATTTGGTTAACTGGATTAACCAAATTCAGAGGAACTGCCCTTCTGAAGAGTATTAAGCATAAACGTTAGAGAGGTAGTTTCATCATGTTCTTCACATTTCTTATTTTAAAACATTTGCATTTGAATAATCAGTAATCTCTCATGCCAATTTAAACAAGAAAAAGTAGATATCCTTGACAAGAAACTAACTAAGTAAAGTTGTTTCTGAAAGTTCCTAACCTTTAATTGAACGTCTCACCTGAACGTTGCAGGCATGGCTTGAGAGATGAATATACACATGGACAATGGCCAGACCATATTTGACAATAGAACTCAGACCCCTGACCTCTGCAGCAATTAATCCAGGAAGCAAATCACAGCTTTGCAGCCATCAGCCCAGAGGTCTGGACTTGGTCAATGACTGCCAACTCTCTAGTCGTTGGCTCTGCTTCTAACTCAGCACCAACTAGAGAAAGTCAAACATGTTCCCCAAACCAATCACATAAGATGCCTGACTTCTCATTGGCCTCCTCATACCCCAAACCTCCACTCGAAGCTCACCTGGAGACTTCCACCCCACTCAGCCCTTTACCACTCCCCACCTGCCCACTCTCTGCCAAACGCAAGTGATGGTGGCTGCCTTCCTGGTTATAGCAAGCTCTGAATAAACAGCCTCTTCTTGTTCTCACTTGGGTGCTCATTTATTTCTACAGGCTTCGTAGAAACATATTCCTGTGTTAATTTGGAAAGTCCTTCTTTGCTAAAACACTCATTTGTAACAGCGTAGAAGCAGAGGGTCCCCTATGCAGAAGGCTTGGTGGCTGAAGTGGGGTCTGGGGAGATGAGTCCATGGTGTAAATAGTTAGCAGTTAAAGCTGATCTCATGTATCTTTCCTGCTGTTACCCAGCCACATCTCCTCATCACTGCTTTATTATTATTATTATTATTATTATTATTACTATTTTTTTGTGGTACACGGGCCTCTCACTGTTGTGGCCTCTCCCGTTGCGGAGCACGGGCTCCGGACACGCAGGCTCAGCGGCCATGGCTCACGGGCCCAGCAGCTCCGCGGCATGTGGGATCCTCCCAGACCGGGGCACGAACCCGCGCCCCCCGCATCGGCAGGCGGACTCTCAACCACTGCGCCACCAGGGAAGCCCCACTCATCACTGCTTTAGCCTTTAGAGTGCCCCTCTCACGTCTACAGTTTTTTCCCTGTAAGTATCCAAGTTAAGGTCTTGACTATCTACTACATATTATTCAGTTTTAAAACTCCTCTTCACTCAGGTCTTACCAAATAGTCTTTCTAAGTACTGCCTCCCTCCGTACAATTCAGCCTTGTCAGTCAAAACTACCTAAAATACACTTTTATTAAAATGAAATGGAGTTTTTCCTTCACTACCTGAAAATGGCCAATATCCTCAGCTAATCCATTTTCATTCAAGGTAATTATTGATATGTATGTTCCTATTACCATTTTCTAAATTGTTTTCGGTTTGTTATTGTAAGTGTTTTCCTTCTCTTGTGTTTCCTGCCTAGAGAAGTTCCCTTAGCATTTGTTGTAAAGCTGGTTTGGTGGTGCTGAATTCTCTTAGCTTTTGCTTGTCTGTAAAGGTTTTAATTTTTCCATCGAATCTGAATGAGATCCTTGCTGGATAGGAATCTTGAATGTAGGTTTTCCCCTTTCATCACTTTAAATATGTCATGCCTCTCCCTTCTGGCTTGCAGAGTTTCTGCTGAAAGATCAGCTGATAACCTTATGGGGATTCCCTTGTATGTTATTTGTTGTTTTTTCCTTGCTGCTTTTAATATTTTTTCTTTGTATTTAATTTTTGATAGTTTGATTAATATGTGTCTTGGCATGTTTCTCCTTGGATTTATCCTGTATGGGACTCTCTGAGTTTCCTGAATTTGATTGACTATTTCCTTTTCCAGATTTGGGTAGTTTTTAACTATAATCTCTTCAAATATTTTCTCAGTCCTTTTCTTTTTCTCTTCTTTTTCTGGGACCCCTATAATTCAAATGTTGGTGCGTTTAATGTTGTCCCAGAGGTCTGAGACTGTCCTCAATTCTTTTCATTCTTTTTTTCTTTATTCTGCTCTGCAGTACTTATTTCCACTATTTTATCTTCCAGGTCAGTTATCCATTCTTCTGCCTCAGTTATTCTGGTATTGATTCCTTCTACAGACTTTTTACTTTCATTTATTGTGTTGTTCATCATTGTTTGTTCGATCTTTAGTTCTTATAGGTCCTTGTTAAACGTTTCTTGTATTTTCTCCATTCTATTTCCAAGATTTTAGATCATCTTTACTACCATTACTCTGAATACTTTTTCAGGTAGGCTGCCTATTTCCTCTTCATTTGTTTGGTGTGGTGGGCTTTTACCTTGCTCCTTCCTCTGCTGTGTGTTTCTCTGTCTTCTCATTATGCTTAGCTTACTGTGTTTGGGGTCTCCTTTTCTCAGGCTGCAGGTTCATAGTTCCCATTGTTTTTGGTGTCTGCCCCCAGTAGCTAATGTTGGTTCAGTGGGTCGTGTAGGCTTCCTGGTGGAGGGGACTGGTGCCTGTATTCTGGCGGATGAGACTGCGTCTTGTCTTTCTGGTGGGCAGGACCACGTCCGGTGGTGTGTTTTGGGGTGTCTGTGACATTATTATGATTTTAGGCAGCCTCTCTGCTAATGGGTGGGGTTGTGCTCCTGTCTTGCTAGTTGTTTGGTAGGGGTGTCCAGCCCTCTAGCTTGCTGTTGGTTGAGTGGAGCTGGGTCTTAGCGTTGAGATGGAGATCTCTGGGAGAGCTCTCACTGATTGATATTATGAGGGGCCCAGAGGTCTCTGGTGGAGCAATGTCCTGAACTCGGCTCTCCCACCTCAGAGGCTCAGTCCTGACAACTGGCCAGAGCACCAAGACCCTGTAAGCCACACGGCTAAGAAGACAAGGGAGAAAATAAATAAATAAATAGATAGATAAAGTTATTAAAATAAAAAAAATATTTTTAAAATAAATTAAAAAATAATTAAGAAAAAAAAAGAGTGCAACCAAACCAATAAACAAATCCACCAATAATAACAAGTGGTAAAAATTATACTGAAAAGTAACAGACAGACAGAACCCTGGGATAAATGGTAAAAGCAAACCTATACAGACAAAATCACACAAAGAATCATACACATACACACTCACAAAAGGAGAAAAAGGAAAAAAATATATATATATGTTTATAAAAAAAAGAAGAGAGTAACCAAATCAATAAACAAATCTGCCAATGATAATAAGCTCTAAATACTAAACTAAGATAAACATAAGACCAAAAACTAATTAGATGCAGAAAGCAAACCCCAAGTCTGCAGTTGCTCCAAACTCCACCGCCTCAGTTTTGGGATGACTCGTTGTCTATTCAGGTATTCTACAGATGCAGGGCTCATCAAGTTGATTGTGGAGATTTAATACGCTGCTCCTGAGGCTGCTGGGAGAGATTTCCCTTTCTCTTCCCTGTTTGCACAGCTCCCGGGGTTCAGCTTTGGATTTGGACCCGCCTCTGTGTGTAGGTCACCTGAGGGCACCTGTTCGTCACCCAGAGAGGACAGGATTGAAGCAGTGGCTGATTAGGGGGCTCTGGTTCACTCAGGCCGGGGGGAGGGAGGGGTACAGAGTGCAGGGCAAGCCTGTGGTGGCAGAGGTCAGCATGACTTTGTACCAGCCTGAGGCACCCCGTGTGTTCTCCCGGGGAAGTTGTCCCTGGATCACGGGACCCTGGCAGTGGCGGGCTGCAGGGGCTCCAGGGAGGGGAGGTGTGGATAGTGACCTGTGCTTGTACGCAGGCTTCTTGATGGCTGCAACATCAGCTTATCATTTTATGCCCATCTCTGGTGTCCACGCTGATAGCCGCGGTTCGCGCCCATCTCTGGAGCTCGTTTAGGTGGTGTTCTGAATCCCCTCTTCTCACACACCCCAAAACAATGGTCTCTTGCATCTTAAGCAGTTCCAGACTTTTTCCCGGCCTCCCTCTGGCTAGCTGTGGCGCACTAGCCCTCTTCAGGCTGTCTTCACACAGCCAACCCCAGTCCTCTCCCTGGATCTGACCTCCAAAGCCCGAGTCTCAGCTCCCAGCCCCCACCTGCCCCGGCGGGTGAGCAGACAAGCCTCTCAGGCTGGTGAGTGCTGGTCAGCTCTGATCCTCTGTGCAGGAATCTCTCCACTTTGCCCTCTGTATCCCTGTTGCTGTGCCCTCCTCTGTGGCTCTGAAGCTTCCCCTTCACCCACCTCCTGTCTATGTCAGTGAAGGGGCTCCCTAGCGTGTGGAAACATTTCCTCCTTCACAGCTCCCTCCCAGAGGGGCAGTCTCATCCCTATTCTTTTGTTCCTGTTTTTTCTTTTTTCTTCTGCCCTACTCAGGTATGTGGGGAGTTCCTTGCCTTTTGGGAATCTCTTGCCTTTTGGGAAGTCTGAGGTCTTCTGCCAGCATTCAGTAGGTGTTCTGTAGTAGTTGTCCCACATGTAGATGTATTTTTGATGCATTTGCGGGGATGAGGTGATCTCCACGTCTTACTCCTCCGCCATCTTGAAGGTCCTCCCTCCTCCAAGCTTCTTATCGCAAATTGATTACTCAAATCTAACACATCAGGTTTGCAGAATTCTACTTGAAAAAGCGCAGATTCGAAGCAATACTGAAATGCATTGTTAAGTACTCTATTCACATAACTATTTATCCATCTGCATATTTATTATACATGCATCTTTCAGTGATACACACTAATTCATCAAATATATATAATGGGTGAATGTCCTTAAATACTGAGTTTCCAATTTGTGAATAAAGAGAGAGATTCAGTAATCCTCTATGCAAATGACTGAGATGTGAAAAAGCAGGAAAAAAATGATCCAGGACTTCCTTGGATCCTTTTAAAGATCATGTTTAATTAACAGATAATTTCTTTTTTCTGAAATTAGAGAAAATAGAACTGAAAAAATGAGGAAGAGGATGAGGCACAATTTTTAAAATTCAATCTATTTTTCCACAAATATTTAAGTGCCTACCAGACGTTAAATATTGTATAAGCAATTGTCTTCCTTTTCTAGCAACTTATAAAGTAGGTGGCGAATAACATGTCCTAATGATAATAATACTAGTGACATTATTAACTAGAGTAGGTACTACGACTACTAGTGCTACAACTGTTATTTGTAGAGTATAATGTTCATTGACACGTACACAAAAACTCTAATTTTCACAATCACCCTATATTTTAGGTATTATTATTGCTACTGTGCTGCTCAAATGCCTGAGAATATCAGGATTCAGGCACTCATCTTACCTGTGGGTTTTCCTACAGAGGTTGGCCAGAGGATTAATGCCATTATTTTTTTCCTTTGAAAAACAGACAATGAATTTAGAGTATTTTCAAGACTTTATGTGACAGAAGTAAAGATGATAATATTCACCCTGTTGTGATGTTGGGAGGACCAACTGAGATGCATAGTAAGGTACTTGTCACGTGACGGTCACTCATTAAATGTCAGTGCCCTTCTTTCTCCCTCCTTCCCTACATGCCGGTAACGCCCACATGTGTGGTCAGGCTCTTGGGCAACATTCTGGTTATTGTAAGCCTTGGATGCTGTGTTATTATCTTGGCCCCAACAGCTATTACTGTCACACTCGGGCAGGTAAAGCTGATGGGAAATTTTTCACATGCATCTTCCAGTGTTCCAAATGCATACCCTAAAATGAGGATTAAGGAAAAAGGAATCAAACTGCCCTGTATCTTGCTTTGGGCACAGAAGAGACCTTTTGGAAGACAAAGAGCAGGTGGGAACTTCGAAATCACACCATATTATCTGTGGCTTATATAAGAGTTTGGTCATGCTTCACAGATCATCCCCAGAGATTTCTGAATTCCTGAATATTACAGAAATATTTTCTACCCTTAAACTTCCTACACAGATCACAAACAAAAAAAGTTCTAAGCTATCTTTAAACTATTCTTGCCCAATCTTTCCACCTTATAAGAAGGGTATTTCCAAGGAATGTATTTTTAAGCTTCATAATGTAGTTTGTACATTATAGGAAATATCATATCATTCTTACTATGCCTGGAGAAATGCCACTACTTATCAGGTGAATGAAATACCATGGTTATTAGATAAAACAGGGCATAATGACATGCCTTTAAAGGCTTTGCCTTTTGCCTTGAATAAATATGAGCAGAAAGTCAAAACTCCACAGAGGCACTTCAAGCGAATTTTATCTTTAGGTTGAAGTGAATCGTTGACAAAACCTCTGTTTTACTGTATCTACTCAGAGTAGCATCCCAGGCTCATCGTAATCTGCCTTCTGCATACCTCGCTGCTCACACACTGGCTCAGGGTGTCACGTGTCTTGCCTGACTGCACGATTCAAGACGAGAAAAGATTTCAAACCCTTGAATTTCCAGACGCTGGCATTGAATAATTTAATACTTTTTTTTTTGATGTTTTATGTTTCATCTTTAATAATCTAGAACAGGTCGTCAGGCATTTTGTTCCTTCATTCGTAATTGAAATCTCAAGGTTAATCACCATGTGAGTGCTTTTCCGTATGACGGGCAGGGACGACAGTAATAGGGCAAATCAGAGCTTGCAGCAGTGAGCTTCTTCTTAGTGGCTGAAAATGCTTTATCTTCTTAGCAGATAGTCTACAGCAATCCAGTTCTGGCCCCTCCCAGTCGCCCCAGGGTGGCCAGATACGACTCTTGTCTGATTGGCAAGACTAGTGGAGGATGAGGCAGCTCGCTACTATGACACATAGACAGTCACAGGGTTAACACTGCGTGTAGGGCTTCAGGGGACATGACATCTGTGAGGCAAGAAAGACTCATTGAGAGGAAATGATATGGACATTTTTGGAGTCAGTACAGGGTGCTGGTCAGTGGGGTTCGGGTTATTTATCCTACCACATGATTTAATTCTCATAACGACCTGAGATAAGGCCCAGAGAACCTGAGTAACTTGCCCAGGCTACAGAGCTGGTAAATAATTTATCTCATTTTGGATCCCAGCTTCTCACTGCCACTTGCAAATGTAATTCACTCATTTGTCAACTGTTGCTTGAGTGCCTGCTGCATGCTAGGGACTGTTTAAGGTGCATGAAATATATAAGCAAATCAGACAGAACTCCTGGCCCTCACGGAATTCAAAAGAGGCATGATAAAAAAAAATTAATACATTTTTATGTGCTTATGTGCCAAAGCAGAGTAACAGAGAAAGAGTATGCCAAGGATGAGTGATGGTGCCTGGTTGCAGTTTTAAACAGTGGTCAGGGTAGGAGTCGTTGAGAATGTAGCACAAAGTATGAACTTTCAGGGGGTGCCCGGAATATGGACAATGCTTTCACAGAAAAGTAACAGATGAGCTAGGTCTTACGTAATAAATAGGAATTTACTAAGAGGAGAGAGGGAATGGCAACCCTGAGGAGATTCAAAGTAAGGAGGTTAAAAAATCATAAAACACTTGTGTTTGTGTTGTATGCGTGTGCCTGTATGAGACAGAGAGACAGAGACAGAGACAGAGAACATATTGGATTCTTCACCTCCTTCCCAAAGCAAATCAAAATAGTTTAGAGTACTATCCTTTTAAAATATTCAGCACTGATTTCTTCTCCATGGGCGTAGATCATTTGGAGGTGACAGTGTTTTAACTGATGTGATGGCATTGGAATTGTACTGGGAAAGGCTTAACTACCCACTCTCCAGAAAGAAAATGCTTTCATTTTGAAATGTCATTAATTTCCGCAGTGTAAGTACTCTAATCATAGCCAGTTTGAAGCTACCAACACAAAATCACTAAATGAGGTCTTGGGAAGAGATGTGCATTAGTACAGTGTCATGTAGTATTTCTACCCTGCAGATATAAAACACGCAAATAATTGTTAATAATTACTGTGCTTAGCAACTGATTTACAGAAATCTTAGAAACAGAACAAAAATTGGCTCTCATGAGCTGGTATGAGCTAGTTCCACCCTACCACTGGGTGGCTTAGGAATGAAGGGAATTCTGTGTTTTTCTCTAAGTCAGATCTTAAATATTTTTGTTCTGAATAAACTCCCCGGTTCAGGGAAACATAGCATTCAGAGTACTCTTTCTTTTGGTGACAAGATACTTTTCCTTAAAGCGTCAGAGCCTAGGGGTTGGTTAAGACCATTGTCAGTTTCGACGTAGCCCCACTTGTTTTCTCGCTTGTGCTTTTGGTGTCATAGCCAACAAAATCATTGCCGAGACCAGCGTCAGGGAGCTTCTTCCCCGTGTTTTCTCCTAGGAATTTTTTGGTGTCAGGTTTTAGTCATTAATCAAATGTGAGTTAATTTTTGTGTGTGATGTAAGATAGGGGTCCAATTTCATTTTCTGCATATGGTTATCCAATTTTTCTAACATCGTTTGTTGAAGAGACTATCCTTTCCCTATTGGGTGTTCTTGGCAATATTAGTTGACCTTGTATGCTGGGTTTTATTCCTGGGCTCTCTTTTCTGTTCCATTGAAGACATTTGCCAGCTGAATGGCTGCACCTGCTCATAGGCTTCCCATAATCCCACACCAAGGGCAAGCATGATGCCAGCAGGTTAGGGGAGATATATTTTGATACTTTCTTTTGAGCTACTGATACTTTTATGTTGTAGCTTTGAAGGTAGAGAAAAGACAGCTGTGGAGACTGCAACTTTTAATCTTCTGGAATATAAATATGCCACTGACGTAGTGAAAAATGTTGATTTTCCTAGTGCTTTTTTCTATGTCTGAACATCTCCCCCAGTATGAGCCGCTGCCCAGAATATCTTTTTATCATAAAGCTCTTAAGCTCTTTAATAATGGTACAAGGAGGGTCTCATGATAGATTCATTTTTCCACCCAGTAACAAATACATGCTATCATTAACTATAATGTTGAGACAAGTGAAAGAAAAAATGATGCTTCGTGCCTATTTCATCATAAAAGGAAGGACTCCCAAAGTATCACTTTTGTCTGCTGAGTTACCTGAAATATCTAAAGAGCAACAATTAATGGGAGCAGCAGCCACTAATGAGAGACTTATTGTCACATGAGCTAATGGTTTTAAAAATTCTTGTTCTGGTTTTGTTTTGATTTTGTTACCCTTCCTGTTATGTGTAGCATTACAGGACATTTTTTCATTTCCTAAAGTGTGGAAAGAAACAGGTTGCAAAGTTCTTTTTCTGAAGTATCTTACTAGAAAAAATATTGCTTATGCACGATCAACCGATAACCTCCTCTTCCTGCTTAACAACTGAGTGTAGGTGACAGAATGTATATTTATTGCTCACCAATCCCTGTTATTGCAAGCATTTAATTTTTAATATTCAAAACAAATTTGTACAGAAGGTACAGTCTGTGAAAGAAGAGAGTTAACTGATTTTGTTCTCAATTGTAGAAGCTCAGTAAATATTTGTTGAAGAAGCGATTCAAGCGCAAATTTACTGCTGAGGAAAGGTGCCCAAGGGAGTTTGTTACCTTGGTCAAAACTGACAAGTTAAGAAGTAGTAGAGCCCGACTGAAATCTAGCATGTTCTGGTTTCAAAGTTCTTTCTTTTCCCAAAGTACTGTGATGCCCCAAGGTGTCCACCTGGGCGAGGAGTGGTGATTAGAGCACTGAATTTAGGATCTGATGTCCACAGCATTGGGCTCAATTCCTGATCCATAGATGAGAAGCTCAGTGACCTCAACTTCTCTTGTCTCCTTTTCTGCAAATGTCATGTTTGTCCTGCAAAAGTTGTAAGGCATTTAAACACTTCATAACATTTAAATAGAGAAAGCTGGTCAAGACAAATCCATGAGAGTTAAGTATCCAGTAGAATTTTAAGGATAGAGATTTCTAATATTCAATTTTAAGTTCTTTTCAGAACAAGAGCAGGTTTCCACCAAGATGCATTTCTTCTTTGCATGATTCCAAAAAGCATAGTATTGCAACTCACGTGTGTCCTACTCTTTGCTTATATGTAAACCCCTTCTATTTTCCTGAATATTCAATACACCTTGCATTGGATGCCCCGGCTTTGTGTTGGTGGCAGTTGGGAGAAGAGAATAATTTATCAACTCTCTTTATGGAGCAAGGCAATATGGCTAAAAAATAGCACACTTGGGAGAGTGAAATTATAAGGGAGACAGTATTCCACGGCACATGGGATGGAAATTCAAGCTAATTTTGTTTGAATCTAAAAGGACTGGGTAATTCCAATTGATATCAATCACATTTTTCTTCTTTGTTTTCCTCTGCTTTATTGCTTTGAAAACCTTAAATTACTTAAATTTGTGACTTAAATTACTCTCGTAGCATCATATTCATGATATTCTGTCCAGTATTATAAACTTTTATACATGGCTTCATTTTTATCGTATGTTTATTTTTTGCACTAAATGTTGTAGAGATGTTGAAGGTCACTTACTAGATGAATCAACCTATACATTATCTTTTCAAAAACAGTAACATTCAAATATCCTCACCTTGGGGGAACAATTATATTTCGTTGGTTAGAACTTTTCAGTACCTGAGGATCAAGCAACAACTTTGTGCTGTCTTAACTTTTGTTTTGGGATAAAACATTCTAAAGTATTTTTATCACATTTACCTGAATAATTATAGTCTAGATAAAAACAAGTAAAATTTTATCTGACTTTGATTTTTCCATAAATCAACATCTATTATTTTGTCACTATTTATATCTAAAATTATGACTTGAGCTTTAATCTTATAGAAAACGTAAAAGTGTTGATTGGTTTGGTGCTTAGGCCAAGAGGCACTTGGATGTTTTTTAAAATTTTTAATTAATTCGTGATATGGAATGAAATTCCTTTTACAAATGTAGTACACTTTTTTGTTAATTGAAAATTTTAAATAACTGTGCCATGATCCATTTGGATTTTGACATACATACATACATTCAAAACTCTTCTCAGCATTAATCATTTTCATACAGATGTGTTATTAAAATTCTTCTTCAACGAATCTGTATTTAATCTTCCCTTTTGCAAAATCTTGCAGTAGTCTAATATAATGTCATTTAAACATTTTAATAATTGTTGGGCACAAATAAAATAAAATAATTATAATTCACTGCTCTAAGAATCTATATTTTAACAATATAATTAGATAGATATACAACTTTTCATTTTTGAAAGCAGAGTATTAGACCCACTGATGTTCAAAAAACCTCCTTCCTCTCTTCTCACAAGTGCCATTCGTATTTTCAAAGCACGGTTCTTTTATAGGCAACGTTTACTGAACTCACAATGTCATCATGGGTAACAGAACCCTTTCAGAAATTGGCAGTGTGTGACAGCCTAGTGTCAGAGACTACTGTTCAGACATAAGTGCCAATGATTAGAAACTGATTTTTTCTATTAAAAGGTATAAATTTAATTTAGTAACTTTCAAATAAATACTTGGAAAAAATAGAATTTTATTGAAATATTTTAAATGCTATGAATACTAAGAGGCATAAATCCAACAGTACCAAAAATAGAAAATAATTTATTAATAAAATTGGAAGATAATAAAATTGAGTAATAGAGTTATTAACAAATGTACTAGTTGCTGATATTTGTTTAATGCCTACTATGTGCAGGAACTATCCCGAGATAAGTTCACATGTATGCGCACACGCACACACACACACACACACACACACACACACTCATACATTCACTTAAGCCCTTTAACAATGCTATGATATGGACACACTGTAGTTATTCCCATTGTACAGATGTGGAAACTAAGAATAATTTTATGTAACTTGGCTAATATACATATCTGGTAAGTGGTAATAGGCTTAAATCCAGGCATCTGACTACACTGAACCACTGCATTAAACTTTTTATGTAAGAGATGATTTGCACTGTATCACTTCATCAACCCAGTGACTGCTGAGATTACTATGATTGCGTTCAGTTTCCAGATACAGTAAGTCAAGTTGTAAGAGGTTAAGTAATCAGCTTAACCTTTAGTTAATAAAGAGTGTCCTTAGAATTCATCCTTAAGAGTATTTGTCAATACATCCTACTCTTGTTTTATTTCCACAATTTGCCTTTAACTGATACCTGAGTCTTTATATCTCTACATTTTAGGACTAAATGTGCCAATATAGAGGGGTAATGAAGAATACGAGTTGTTCTTCTAAATTACCATAGAAATAAAACTTAATTCATTAAAAAGAGGGGACTTATTGACCTCAACTATTTGAATCAGTCCAAGGATTAACAAATAAATCAAGGCGTGTGCTTTAAAAACTTTAGGGGAAATCATGGAGAGAAATGTTTTCAAGATGACTCTGGAAATATTTTCTTTCCACTTGCTTTTCTTCTCACTCAGTTTAATTGCTTACGTCTCCAAGGCATAGGTAATATTATCAGCATTTTCCAATTTGATATACATCATGTATTTACAGGTAAAAATATGGACCACATTAGATAATTATGTGTTAAGAGACACCCCTCACAAATGTGAAAACACACAGTATCTGAGAGAATAATTTTGCTGTTCATTTTGGATTTGAAATTTGTAGTTTCTGACACTTCTTTAAAGCCCTGCAGTCTGGGATATGCATCTTCTCAGCCATTTTCAGCTTGATATATTTCAAAGCTAAAACTCTGAGCTACGTTCAGCAATCTATTGCTGAAGAATTGAAGGGTGAGCAAGATGCCTGGGAAAGTCGTAGATTGCCTTGAAGGAGACTAAGCCCTTTACCAAGAAATCGTTTTAGAAAAACTTCAAACAGTTTCTGCTGGTAGAATACGGTAGGTCTTCCATTTATTTTCATTCAAGGCAGATGTGTCTATTTCAAAGCACACCTACTCCAGAAAGACTCCAAAGCAACTGGATTTGGGTTTTGAAAAAAATTCAGTCTAATCCAACAATGTCCATTGGAGCTTGAATGCCAGTGTAGTATGTACGTGTGTGTGTGTATGTCTGGGTGTGTGTCTAATTTAAAATATGATTTTATACATTAAATGTAGAGAGAGAGATATTTTTAAAATCAAAACTAACATGATGCTAACCTAGCTTTTTCCCGAGTCATGTTTTGGAAGCACATATTCATTTTCAAGAAATATGACAAACTTGTGAGCGCCTGAGCATGGGAGTGGAGCGTAACGAACGCTAACTTAGAGCTGAAATGGAAGCAGTGTCCTCAGTCAGCTGGTTTCAGAGCGAGTTCGTATGACTGACACCTTGACCTACAACTTCTGGAATATTTCCCTGAGTAGTATAGAGGGAAGGCATTATATTTCCCAGTAGAGAAGTGACTGATAAATGACATCTTAAATCTATATTTCCCAATATCTCCACAGAATGGGTCGAAAGTCCTGATTCTAATGTTGGCTAGAGAAGCAAAAGATGAATGAAAACAACCTAGAAAAAAGAAAGTTTCTTAAACACAATTTCTAATTGATCATATGAGAAATCACTTAAGGGAATATCAGAGACGCTACAAGTATGGAAAATCCTTAACCAATCCTTCTTTCCCACTGCCTACATCTAACTGGCCAACAATCACACGACCTCAGAAATCTCAAATACTTCCTTATTTCCCCACCTCATCCCTGTTTCTAATCATGCTGTCATCAAATCACAGTGTCTTCTTCAACTTGTGTCTAATCTTGGCCTCCACCCTGCAGCCAGAACGACACGGATAAAAGACAAACCTGAACAGACTCTCATTCACGAGTGTCAGCTGTCCTCAGGATGAAGGTCTTTCCCTAACCTGCAATAGTCTAGCTCCTCACTCTTATCCTGGGTTTTTGAACACTTCAAACCGCCCCCAGCACTGCTACTCTATTTCCCCAGGAAGCAATTCCTTCAATACATCACATTCCCTCTGTGTCCTTTTACCCATTTGTTCTTCCTTCTTGGCACTCCTGTCCTTTCTTCCTCAGATTCGTAAACTTTCTCAAGTCCCGGTTCAAATTTCACCCCACTAGGAGGAAGCTCTCTCTGTTTTTCTAAAATATAGGCTTCCATACCAATTTTCCCATTTATGATTGTTTTCTCTTTGTACACGCTGCAACTTGACATATAGAACTCAGTGAATGAGTAAATCAATTCTTTGCATTGAATAAATATTTTAAAACATTTGAAATATGAAAATGATGAGTAAGTGAACCAATGAATAATTATGCACCTACAGATTTTAGCCATTTTAATATTTGTGTTTTAAAAAAATATCCTGAAATAACACTAGATTACAGCAAAGGTGAAAACACAGTGTAGAGAGTTCCTGTGTACCTTTCATCCAAATTCCTCCATGTTAATATATTATATAATTAAGAAGTTAAAGAGGGCTTCCCTGGTGGCGCAGTGGTTGAGAGTCCGCCTGCCGATGCAGGGGACGCGGGTTCGCGCCCCGGTCCGGGAGGATCCCACGTGCCGCGGAGCGGCTGGGCCCGTGAGCCGTGGCCGCTGAGCCCGCGCGTCCGGAGCCTGTGCCCCGCAGCGGGAGAGGCCACAACAGTGAGTGAGAGGCCCGCGTACCGCAAAAAAAAAAAAAAAAAAAAGAAGTTAAAGAAAAAAGTAACATTGGCACAATGATATTAATTAACGTACAGGTTTTCTTCCAATTTCTCCAGTTCTTTTCATGAGTATCCCTTTTCAGTTCCAAGATTCAACCCACGGTCTCACTTATCACGCACTTGTCTTCAAAGACCTTCACAATTTGAAGAATACTAGACAGGTGTTTTGTACAAGGTACCTCAACTTGGGTGTTCCTGATGTTTTCTCATGATTGGACTGAACTAATGGATTTTTGAGGTTACCACAGATTACACAGATCACAGACATGATGTGCCTTCTTGTTGTAACATAACAGTAGTATTCGACGTCAAAATGACACTTCTGGTGGCCTTCATCACTTTATTAAGTAGTTTCTGTCAGATGTCTCCACTGTCAATTTTCTATTTTTCCTTTTCATACTGTATGTGCGAGAAGCCTGTTACCATGTACAGCTCACACCCAATGGAGGGGAATTAGGCTCCACCTCCCAGAGGAAGAATTATCAAAACATTTGTAGACGCATGTTAAAACCACTGCAGCAATTAATTCATCTTTTGTGGGAGAGAGACTCTGAGGCTATGAAAATTTTCTATTTCTCCTTAAAGTTTTGTCCCCTAATTATAGCATTCATCAACGATTGTTGCCTGCAGTAATTACGGCTGTGGTGTTCTAGTGGTGATTTTCTATTTCTCTCATTCTTTCTACATATATTAATTGGAAGTCTTTTCTAAAAATAGTTGTCCTTACTCTCCCACTCATTTGATTATTTATTCAAGCATGCATTAATGCTGTTTGGACTCTTGGATATTTATTTTATTCTCTGGGTTATAATCATAAATGATATAGTGACTTATTTTTTTGTTTCGATTGTCCTAATCTAGCACCATAAGTTTCTAAACTTCCTCTCTGGACAGCCTAGCTGTCATCACCTACAAAGTATATAATTACTTGTTTAGGGTAAGTGTAAAGTAGTTTAAAAGTTGCTAATATGCACCTCTATGCAGGGCAGTTTAACCAACAAGAGAACAGTGCTTATATGCAGATTTGTTTTTGTCTCCACCCTTACAGTATCAAGAAAAATTGCCAAAGCTATGTTGGACAGCTTCTTTATCTCCAACCGCTTCAGTGCAATTATGTCAGACATTAGCAATAATATCAGATTTATTTATAACAGACTGAACTCTTCTCTGAATTCCCCCCAAATCTCAGTTTAATTTCTTTTATTTGCATAAAGTAAAATTCAGTTTTTGTGTCGTGCAGTTCTAGGTGTTTTGACAAATGCGTGAGCTTGTGAACCCACCACCCCAGTCCCACACAGGGCATTCCGTCACCCAGAACTTCCTTCGTGTTTTCTACTTGCTGCCAGCAGCCCTCTTCTCCACCAAACCAAGGCAATCGCCATCCATCTTCCCTCCTTATAGTTTTGTCTTTCCCAGGACAGCACATAAATGTCTGTATTCTTGCACTCAGCAAACCTCATTTGAGATTCATCTACGTTACTGCATGAATTCATAGCTCATTCCTTTTTATCTCTGAATATTCCATTATATTCATTTTTTTGTTAACCCATTGATAGACTCTTAATTTCTTCCAATTTTTTTTTGTTTTTTTTGTTTGTTTTTTTGCGGTACGCGGGCCTCTCACTGCTGTGGCCTCTCCCGTTGCGGAGCACAGGTTCCGGACGCGCAGGCTCAGCGGCCAATGGCTCACGGGCCCAGCCGCTCCGCGGCACGTGGGATCTTCCCGGACCGGGGCACGAACCCGTGTCCCCTGAATCGGCAGGCAGACAACCACTGTGCCACCAGGGAAGCCCTTCTTCCAATTTTTGATAATTATGAATAAAGCAGCAATAAACATTGTGTGTAAGCTTTTATGTTAACAAAATAATTTTTCTTATTAAGATTTTATTTTTTTAGAGAAGTTTTAGGATCACAGCAAAATTGAGAGGAAGGTACAGAGAGTTCCCAAATACCCCTGCTGGGACAGGTGTGTATTCATGTTTCATTAGAGGTATAGATTTTCCCTCTTCTTTCTTTCTTCCAGCTGCAATGACTTTCCACAATTCTCTAAGTTGGCAGTTTTTATTCCTCTTTTACTGAAGATTAAGGTTTTTGTTTCTTAGGGGAGATAAGAAAGATGGGTCTGGGAAGAATTTTGGCTTTGATTGCTGTTACCTTTCCCTCGTTGGCAACATGGAAACTTTCTTAAATTGTCCCAACTTTCTGCATGAGTGCCTGCTTGGATTCATGCAGGAAAAGCCTGTAAATGGGATATAAGACCCTGATGACTGGTCCTCGTGGATGTCAGCCTCTCACAGCAGCCCACACGCTGCCTCTAAGAATTGATTAAACACTGAGCTGAATTTTATTACTGGCTTGTATGTTGTCTGGCAGTGTCTGCCCTCAGTCTGTAATCACTGGGACTGCTTCTCCCTGCAGGCACTGTCTCTCCGCGTATTTTGGGTTAGTTGTTTTCCCTGTGACATTTGTTCTCTGATGAATTCAAGAGAGGTTATCAATTTGCCTTTTTCAGCTTTTTTTCTTGTTGTTTAGGGTGACACAATTTCCAGTTCTCTATATTTCTGAGCTGAAACAGGAAGTTCATCAACAATTTTTAAAAATTTAATTGTGCTAGTTTACAAAATAATTTACCTAGAATCCACTTACAAAACCATTTCAGAGATTCCCTATAGGGAACTAAATATCAGGATACCCATCTGTCAATATACAGGAAGCAGTCCTTCAAGCATTTATCATATCACCCAAATCTAGAATAATAGATTCTTAAATATTAGGTCTGAAAGATCCTTAGAGAATCTTTGTTCAAATGTTTTTCTCAACCTGCCTTGGCTTATAGATTCCACAGAGATTTCAGCTCATCTGATGTACTCTTTTTTTTTTTTTTTTAACATCTTTATTGGGGTATAATTGCTTTACAATGGTGTGTTAGTTTCCCCTTTATAACAAAGTGAATCAGTTATACATATACATACTTCCCCATATCTCCTCCCTCTCGAGTCTCCCTCCCTCCCACCCTCCCTATCCCACCCCTCTAGGTGGTCACAAAGCACCGAGCTGATCTCCCTGTGCTATGCGGCTGCTTCCCACTAGCTAACCACCCTACGTTTGGCAGTGCATATATGTCCATGCCACTCTCTCACTTCGTCTCAGCTTACCCTTCCCCCTCCCCATATCCTCAAGGCCATGCTCTAGTAGGTCTGTGTTTTATTCCCGTCCTACCCCTAGTCTCTTCAT
>NC_041225.1:28241354-28268271 GCF_002837175.3 Physeter macrocephalus
CTTCTGCCCATTTTTGGATTGGGTTGTTTGCTTTTTTGTTATTGAGCTGCATGAGTTGCTTATAAATTTTGGAGATTAATCCTTTGTCAGTTACTTCATTTGCAACTAATATAACCAGTTTTAAAAGTGGTATAAACATATGTACGTTGCCCTAACCTAAGCAATCATGGTATTCTTTGCAGATGATACATAAACTATTACAAGATCTTTAAAACGCAACAGTACGAAACAGCTCCCCCCCCAAAAAACCTCCTATAGTTCTAACAGGTTTGCTTGTGTCTATGTGTAACCACTGGGGTCACTTTTTAGAGCAGAATCAGTCTCTCTAGAGACACCCCACTACTGAGACTGGTTGTCCTGTGCAGTTAGTCAGGGCTTTGCAAGGATATGACCCTCAGTACCTTCAGCCTCGCCTCCTACCAGAGGACCCAGGGAAGGAAGGACTCATGAGGATGCTGAACCCATTAGGCATGTTAGACAGCTTGAGGAGGTGGCACACAGCCCCAGGGGATACACAGATCAATAAAGGGGACTACAAAGGAGATGACAGAGAAAATTGTGTAACTGAGATTCTAACCGGTGGCTTCCAAATACTAATCAGGTGAATTTCTTATTATATCAGGCTGCCTAAAAGATTTTTTCAATTTTTAAACTTTGGAAGGCTAAAAAATACCCAACGCATCCAGCTACATTTTAAACTGAATTTGTATTCCATCTCAATTTCCCTTGATTCTCTCTGAGTCCATTTGATGCTATTATCCACAGAGGGACCAAACTAATTTCCACAGCTGATTTCACTAGTGATTCTGCAAACTATTTGCCTTTCCATCTCCCTGTAAGCCCTCAGATCATATTTTTCAAATACGCTCAAGTACACGTTCATTCTCATGAACACTAAGTCTATACCTAAGGGCCTAGCAGCGCCATTTCCAAACAACCGTAACTAGAGATCTGAAAGGCAGTTATCTAAACAGAGATAGATAACAGTAAGATGAGCTCCAAATGTTCTTTTTCTCAGGTTATTATTCTAAGTATGTTAGTAGTTTTCAACATATTTGGTGAATAAGAACCACCTAGGTGCTTGCTAAGTGGATATCCTACAAGTCAGGATCTCTGCAAGTCACCCCAGGAATTGGTAGCAATGCTGCGTAACATTTGGGACATTCATATTTTTCCTATTCTAGGCAAAATGTAATATTTTTCTGCTGAATATTTTTTACTCTTAAAATGCTAAATATATTTTTCTCTTTATTTCATTTTCCACCCATACTAATGACTATCTTGAGAGTGGTAAAGCATTGGTTTCACTTTGTCCAACTGTGACATACTTTGTAACATTATGAGAGGTTTTCTAAATCGTAACTCATTCATCTAAGACTGCCAGTTGTGAAAATAAGGCATAGATTACTGCAGTGATAATTTCCTATTAGGAACTGAAGTTGAGGTGCTAATGTGTGCTTTTTTCCTGAAACTCAAAAAACTCAAAATATATCTACGAAGGTAATGATTTTGAGAATTTTGAGATTTTTTTTTTGAAGTAAATCATTTAAACCCTTGTAAATTATGGTTAATATGTCAAAATTTTCTTCCCTGAAAGAGAAAAGCAGCAAACAAACATAAAGAGCTGGCTTGGTTGACAGCCACGTGACAAAGTGAAATAGGTGGTGTAATACACCAGGAAAGGCCAAGTCATTGAAAATTACAGTATCTGGTTAAAGATGGGGAGATGGGGATATTAAGTACACATTTATTGATAACGCCAAGCTTTTTTTTTCTCTTATGAGGATGAAGAAATAGTGATAAATAAAATCATTTTTAGCTCGTGGCTTGGCAGACAAAGAAATGGACGGTCATATGCACACGAGCCAAAGAGACCAGACAAAACTTGATGGGCAAGTGTGGGAACAGCACCCGCTTGAGTTACACCAGCACAGACATCAGAATGATAAAATCAACAATAAATCAAGTCAAAAGAGAGAGACAGAAGTTTCCATGACAGTCACTGCTGAAGGCATTTCTGTGACGGAATTCTCATTGAAGCTTGTTGAAGCCACGCATGCAGTTCTGCCTACTTCTCACCAGTTTTGCAGGCTTGAACACTATTCATAAAATCAGAAAATGGTTTAGATGTTATGACACTGTTAGTGAGCATGGACTTTGGTCGTAAAATAGCCTGGATTTGATCCCCAATCCATGACTTTCCAGCCAGGTGGTTTACATAGGTCATCTAAAATTTCTAAGCCCAAAGTTCATCGTAAAACAGAAACTATAATTCTAAACCTTCTGAATCGTTATTGGAGTTAAGTAAGATAGTGACATAAAGAGCGAGGAATACACACGCGTTCATGTGTTAGTTCCTTGTGGCTCATTTGTGCTTCTCTTTTGTTCCTTCCCTCAGCTCCAGAACATCCCAGACAGGTGATCAGAGTAAAACATCTGAGTGGATGTTAGTTCATTTTCTCCACATCACTGCCAGAGTAATACTTCTAAATTCACATTTGATTACTCCTGTACAAAAAAACACATTCAATTGCTCTCATTTCCTGGAGGATGAGATTCATGGGAGACCTACCTCATCTATTCCCTGCTGTGTCTCAATTCTCAATCCCAGCTGCTTTGCAATACAATGAGGAGTGGTTACGGGAACAGACTTGGGCATTGTGTGAACTTGGTCTAAATGGCAGCTTCAGCAGTTTGCTAGCTTTGCAGCTTGGGGAAATTACTATTCTATTTTTAGTCACAGTTTCACATTTTGTAAAATAGAAGCAAAGGTAATTGTGCCTCCCAGTTTGGGCAGTTATGAAAATTAAATAACTTAACTTTGTAAACTGTTAGCTCTTATTATAACCATAAATGACTTCACCAAGATGACTGAATATATATTTTGTTTCATGCCTGTACCTGTACACGTTAGGTGTTTGTGTTTTGCTCTACTTTGTTTCCCTTACCTGAAATGTCCTTTTACTTTTCTAACAGAAGAAATACTATTCATTATTCATTATTATAAAAAAAAAATACTGTGTTTGTTATCCTTCCTAAGTAGAATACCTTCCTCTCTCCAGGAAGAGTTAAGTATTCTTTTCTCAGTGTTCCCAGGGCATTTTAAATAGTATCTTTAGTCACGTGTAAAATACCGAATTTTACTCCTTCAGGTAGTTCTTAGCCACAATACAGTATAAACTTCAGTGTATAGGGACAGAATCTTACACATCTCTGCATCACTGGGGAGAGCATACTACCCCTATAGCAATCTACATATACCAGATTACTCAATAAATGTTTATGTTCTTTTTTTTCCACTTAAAAATATTTTTATTGTGGTAAAATACACATAACATTTTAGTATATGTGCTGCCAAAGCGAGCACAACATTTACCATTGTAGCTATATTAAAGTACACAATTTAATGGAATTAAGTACATTCGCAATGTTGTACAACCATCTTCACTTCCCAGTTCCAAAATTTTTTATCATCCCAAAACCCATTAGCAGCCATCCCCCATTCCTCCCTCCACCCAGTCCCTGGAAACCTCTCATTTACTTTCTGTCTCTATGAGTTTGATGATTCTAGGTACGTCCTATAAATTGAATCACACAATATTTGTCTTTTTGTGTCTGTCTTATTTCACTTAGGATAATGTTTTCAAGGTTCATCCATGATGTAGCATGTGCCAGTATTTCATTCCTTTTCATGGCTGATATTTCACTGTATGAATATACCACATTTTGTTTACCTGTTCATCTGTTGATGGACATGTAAGTTGTTTCTACTGTTAGATTATTGCAAATAGAGCTGCTCTGAACCTTCATGTACACGTTTTTATTTGAACACCTGTTTTCAGTTATTTGGGGTGTACACATAGGAGTGGAGTTGCTGTGCCATATGGTAATCCCGTGCTTTAGGGTTCTGAGGAGACACCAAGCTGTTTTCTACATGGCTGCATCATTTTACATTCCCACCAGTAATGTGTGAGGGTTTCAATTTTTCTTTATACTCACCAAAACTTGTTACTTTCTATTTTTTTTTAAATTGTGGCCATCCTAGTGGGTATTACCTGGTTATTCATTATAGTTTTGTTTTGCATTTCCCTACTAACAAATGACATTAAGCATATTTTCAGGTACTCTTTGACAATTTGTGTATCTTCTTTGCACCAATCCCTATGTGAATTCCTTGCCGACTAAAAAAGGGTTTTGCCTTTTTGTTGCTGAATTATAAGATTTCTTTATAAATTCTTGATACTACACCCTTATCAGTTATATGATTTGCAAAAAAATTTTTCCCATTCTCTTGAAAATACTGCAACTATTTTTCCCATTCTCTTGATGGTGTACTTTGATGAAAAAAAAGTAAATTTTGGTAAAATCTAACATCTATTTTTCCTTTTGTTGCTGGTATTTTTGGTGTCATATTTAAGAAAACATTGCTAAATACAAGGTCATAAGGATTTACCCTTACATTTTCTTCTAAGATTTTTATACTTCTGGATTTTGTATTTGAGTAATTGATCCTTTTTGAGTTAATTTTTATATATGGTGTGAGATAGATTTCAATTTTATTTTTTACATTCATATCCATTTTTCCCAACACTATTCATTGAAAAGACTGTTTTTCTCTGTTGGATGATCTTGGCATTCTTGTTGAAAATCAATTGATCATAGAAGTATGGATTTATTTCTGGATTTTCAGTTATATTCCATTGATCTATATGTCTATATTTATGCCAGTGTCATACTGTTTTTATTACTGTAGTTCTGTAGAAAAGTTGAAACAGAGAAGTGTGAGTTCTGTGACTTAATTCTTTAATTTTTTTTTTTTTTTCTATCCAGGGCCTCTTGCAATTCCATATGGATCATAAGATCAGTTTTTCCATTTATTCAAAAATGGCCATTGGGATTTTTTTTTTTTTTTTTTTGCGGTACGTGGGCCTCCCACTGCTGTGGCCTCTCCCGTTGCGGAGCACAGGTTCCGGACGCGCAGGCTCAGTGGCCATGGCTCACGGGCCCAGCCACTCCGCGGCATGTGGGATCTTCCTGGACCGGGGCACGAACCCGTGTTCCCTGCATTGGCAGGTGGACTCTCAACCACTGCGCCACCAGGGAAGCCCAGAAGACTAATATTTCTTTTTTAACTATACCAGGTCTATACCTGCCCCTTACAATTCTTTAAAAGTCTGGGACATGAAGAACAATGCCAATGATTCTGAGATTATAAAGGTTGCATAGTTTTCTGAAGTTCTGATTACTAAGTAACATTGAGATGAACCTACCATCTCTTTTGGGTAGAGCTGTGCACATTTAATTAGACTCTTATTCATCAAGAGATAAAGTAATCCTTGTATCAACTTTGGACCTAGGATAGTTTACAAACTTGTAACAGATTCAGTCTGGTCAAATGAATAGTGATTGTGGTACTTGCAAGTGTTTTATAATCTGGATAGATTTATTGGGAAAATGCTTATTGTATGTGATTCTGAACTGATAGAAGAATCAATGATTTGCTTAGTATATTTTATGCTAAAATTGAAGTCTACCCAGTTATCTGGTCTAAGTTAAGTTAAATATTAATCATCATTAGAGTAGATAACTTGTGATGACATGCTGTATAAAAATAATGGTATTAATACAACTATGTTTAGCATTAGTGAAAAATAGTAAAAAGTCTATTACTGTCATCTATAGACATTACCTTGTTCTAGCCATAGCAAGCTGGTGTGGTAATGTTTACAAACAAAAATGTTCAGGTTTAGTTCATTGAACTGTGGAAATGTCTTTTTCCAAAGAGCTGTCTTAATATAAATTTATAGCAATTGGATTTCTTATCAGGAAAGCTTATCCAGGGATTTTTGTATTTTTCTGGAAATGTAGGATTAGAGTAAGTTGAACACAAGCCATTGACATATGTGATGTTCTTTTTCACTTTTCTGCTTTCCCAATTAGATTCTGAAATTTTCTAAGTCAGGCCCTGAGTTTCTTCACATTTGTATTCCCAGGACCTAGTAGTGTCAGCCACAAGGTAGGCACTGAATAGATGTATCTTAAATGAATGAATTAATCCAGGACTGACCAGTAGCCCTTCCTTGTATCCTAATACAGGCCAAACAAAACAGTCTGCACTGTATTTTCCCACAATATGCTGCACTTAGCTCTATCATGGCTCAAATCACTTTGTATTATACTCGTCTGTTTTCTTGACAGTCCCCTTCCCCCAACAAATGTAAAGTTTTGAGGGACAGGGTTCTACCACATACATCTGTGCATTCCTGGTCCTAGCAGAGTGTCTGAAACTCTGTGAGCAGGCTCTCAGTCTATGTCTATGGAATGAGTCTGAGGCTGGAAAATTCTTTGTATGTTCACCATTTTCCTCCTGATGAGGTGGAGGTTTATAATAAAAGTATAATAAAAGGACACGAGAAGTGTTAATGTAATAGCACGTGGATGATTTGAAATTAATAGTAATAGATTAAGAAATGGTATTTTGGTTTAGATTTGTTCCTCTGAAGAAAGATCTACAGCTTCCCCAGAAGAGGCAGAGAATGTCCAAAGTTACTGTTTCTTCCAGGAAGCAGCTGGGAAGAATGTATTCATTCCCTAAACCAGCTAGCTCTGCCAGATGAGGGTGGAGCAAGCTCCTTTCCAGAAGAACACATAGAGATAGAAAAGATCAAGGGAAAACATGAGGAGGGAGGAAAGGAAGGAGGATGCTCAGAGAAATAAAGGTTATCAGACCTCTTCTGTTGAAGGGAGACAGAGTGGGAGACCTAAAGAGGAGCAATGGAGGAAGCTAGGGGAAGAGCTTTGGCTCCACCCTCTGCCCTCTATGTTGTGATGACTAAAAGAAAGATCACTTCTCTCCTGGATAGCGTATGATGCCAGGGTGAGACAGATGGGTTGCACATGAATGGTCAAGTTTTTATACCTTTTTCCTTGCAGTTTACGCTATCTCGTTGACCATATTCAGGCTATGAGACATGTCACCTAGTTAGAACCGTCTCAGAAAGCGGGATTCCAGGAGAAACACCATAGGGTCCAAAGTTCCTTTAAAAATTAAAAATGAGCACACAGGTTCAGACCACTTCAACTGATGTACTACATTAAACCAGGCTTCCCTGAGGCCCCCATGGGGGCCAGACAAAAAATCCATGGGAGACGTAGTCATGGCACCCCCAAGACCATCAAAACAGGAAAGTACACTGATCTCTTTTAACGTCTTTATAACTAATGTGCTATGCAAACCACAAATCAGGGAGATTGCTTGTCTTTTTCTTTGGGTGAAAACCACTTTGACTTTTCCTCTGCCTGATCCAGAAGGCCTAATCGACAAAGTTCATTTTCCTTCCTTTAGTTTTATGTTCTACAGTTTGGAATTTCAGCATAATCTCACACTGCCATAGGTGGCCCGTGCTCACTAGCAGGGCCCTTGTGTCCTATCACAAAGGCAGCACGGAGTCCTTCCTCTCCACTC
The DNA here is from genome assembly GCF_002837175.3 of Physeter macrocephalus. Classification (NCBI taxonomy): domain Eukaryota; kingdom Metazoa; phylum Chordata; class Mammalia; order Artiodactyla; family Physeteridae; genus Physeter; species Physeter macrocephalus. The sequence continues at coordinate 28,248,820 of NC_041225.1, forward strand.
CGCCGGCATCAACACCCCGGCTTCCGTCCACCTCGCTCTTCTCTGCAGTTGCTCTTCTCAGGTATGAAGAAATGTCCAGGTGCTCCCACCGTCAACCCACCCCATTGGTAGCCTTCCCCCATCCTTTTGGAAAAATAACTAAATGAATCTGAACATTTGTGTGTGTTTGTAAACTCCTGCAGGTGTGAGTATTCCTGTGATAGGTATGTGAGGTGGAGTCTGGTGGTAGGAATATGAGCTGGGAGAGGATTTTGGGCCTTGACAGCCGGCATTAGGGTCAGCATTAGGAAGTAGGCAGACACATGTGCATGTCTACACACACACTCACACACATTTACATAGGTTCACAAACACATACATGCATGGCTGTATATACGTATTGGAAAAAACTACTTGCTTAGGAGGTTGATGTTATAAATTTCAACCTCCTCTGGCTTAATTAACCACTTAATTCTTGGAGTGATTTTACAAGAATAACAATTTCTGTGAGGCTCAGCTTTTTCATCTGGACAAAATTATGACAACAAGTTCCCCTTTTCGGGGTTGTTACCTGGAATATGCACTTGATATTACGAAGAATACATGAGTAAATGTGAATAAACTGAACATGCTCAGCACATTGGGAGTCCAACGAAGGCGTCTTCTTCTAATCGCTGGAAATTTCAAGAAGAATTTGTAAATCAGGAATTTCTAACTCTGCCCTTGATTGTCATGGTGCCTATTAGTTTGTCTGGGGACAATAAATGCCATCATCTGACTGACCGTAATAAGGAGGAAGCAGTCCTGTTAATTTGCATACATGCTACCCTTAACCAGGTCTTAAATAAGCCCCCAGCAAAGACAGCTAATTATCATGTGCTTGAACGTTGTGGTATAAGAAACACGATCAGTCCTTTCCTCGAGGAAGAGTGCTTATTTGTGCTGCATTATTTTCTTGTTTGCCTGTTGGTATCTGCCTAATAGAGACAACAGGGTCTGCTAGCTTTTGACTTCGTTTTACTTTTGTTTATGAAAAATTTTAAACATACATGAACGCAGAAAGAATAGTATAATAACCCCCCATCACTTGGCTCAAATAATTATCAACAAATATTCTCCCACCTCAGCCTCTGGAAAACTCTGCTTTGCTTTCTGGCCCCATAGATCTGTCTTTTATGATTATTTCATCTCAGTGGAATTAAACAGTCTGAAGACTTTTGTTTCTGGCTACTTTTCACTTAGCATCATGTTTTTGAGGCTCATCCGTGTGCTTGCATGTATCGGTAGTTTCCTTTTATTGCTGAATAATATTCTATTGAATAGCTGTACACATCTTGTTTATTCGCTCACCAATTGATAGACATTTGAAATGTTTTTAGATTTTGGCTATTATGTGTAATGCTACTCTGAACATGCATGTACAAATCTTTGTGTGGAGTTGCTTTCATTTCTCTTGGCTAAATAATTAGGAGTAGAATTTCTGGGTCATTGGTAAGTTTATGTTTAACTTTTCAAAGAAACTGACACATGATTTCCTAAATGGCTGTACCATTTTACATACCCACCAGCCATGTGTGAGGGTTCCATTTTCTCCACATCCTTGCCGATGCTTTTTCTTTTCTTTTCTTTTTCTTCCTCCATCTCCTGTTTCTCTTCCTCTCCTCCTCCTTCTTCTTCCTCTTTTTTTTTTTTTGTGTGTGATTACAACCTAATGATTGTAATGGTATCTCATTGTGGTTTGGATTTTTACTTCCCTAAAGATGAATAATAATGAACATCTTCTCATGTGCACATTAGTCAGGTGTATATCTTACTTGGTAAAATGCCTGTGCAATTAGTTTTCCCATTTCTAAACTGGGCTGTCTCCTTTACATTCAGCAGTGTTTGTTATTCTAGATACAAGTTATTCAGTTATTTATCAGATATATGTATGATTAGGAAATATTTTCTACTAATCTGTGGCTTGACTTTTCATTTCATTAATGGTATTTTTTGAAGTGTGAATGTTTTTAATTTTGATGAGGTCCAGTATTCCAATTATTTATTTTTTATGGATTGTACTATTGGTGTAGTGACTGATAACTTGGCATAATCCAACCATCATGAAGATTTTCTCCTTGGTTTTCTTCCATAAATTTTATAGTTGAAACTCTATCTATTCTGAGGTAAGCTTTTGTGTAAGGTGGAATGTAAGAATCTAAATTCATCCTTTGCACATGAATGACCAATTGTCCCAGCATCTTTATTGAAAAGACTATCTTTTGTCAGTCGAATTGTATTGGTCCTTTGGTGGAATGTCGATTGACCATAAATGTAAGAATTTATCTTTGGACTCTCAATTCTATCTTTTTGATCTATATTTTTATCCTTATGTATGTACTATGTTGTCTTATTTACTTTATATGTTTTATAGTAAGTTTTTAAATGGGTTATTGGAATTCCTCCAACTTCTTCCTTTTCAAAATTATTTCACTTCTTCTGGGTGTCTTCACATCTAGTGTAAATTTTAGCATAAGCCTGTCAATTTCCACAAACTTGATTCTGTGAAATCTACAGATAAATTGGAGAAGAATTGCCTTCTTAACAGTATTGTTTTCTTATCCATAAACTTGGAACTTCTTTCCATTTATTCAGATTTTTAAAAATTTCTCTTAGCAACATCTTATAATTTTTAGTAAACAAGTATTGTAATTTTAGAAATTAAATTTATATCTAAGTATACTACCATTTGGTATTACTCTGAGTGAAATTTTCTTCTTAATTTTGTATTCAGATTTTTTGTTGCTAATACCTAGAAATTCAATTTATTTTTGTAAAGTAATGTTGTATCCTATGATGTTGATGAACTCATTAGTTCTGGCAATATTCTTAAAATGAATTACTTAAGATTTTCTATCTAAAGGATCATGATATCTGTCAATAAAAGCAGTTACACTTGCTTCTCTCCAATCTGGATTCTTCCTCTCTCCATCTTTCCTTCCTTCTTTCTCCTTTCTATTCTGTTTTCTTTTTCTTATTTTTTTCTTTCTCATTGCTGAATAGAGGCAATGAGAGTAGACATCCATTCTTGCCTGGTTCCTGATCTTAGGAAGCATTGTCTTTCTCAATTAAATGTAATGTTATCGATAGGATTTTCATAAATGTGTTATATGAGATTGAGGCAGTACTTTTCCCAGTTTCTGAAGAATTTTTTATAATGAATATGGGTTGGAGTTTTCTCAAATGCTGTTCCTGGGTCTACTTGTTTTCTATTATATTAACATAGAAAGTTACATTTATTGATTTTCAAGTGTATAACCAAACTTGCTTTCTGAAGATACATTCATTTTGTCATATTATTTAATTCTTTTAAATATTGCTGGGTTAAGTTTGCTAATATGTGTTAGGATTTTTGTGTCTATGTTATTGAGGAATAATGGCCTATAATTTTTCACTATTTTTGTAACGTCTTTGTCTTGTTTTTGGTGTCAAATTAACACTGGCCTTATAAAATGATTTGAAAACTGGTCTCCCTTTCTGTAGTTTCTGAGAGCATTTATAAAGCATTGGTAGAGTTTATTCTTTAAGTTCTGTTACTTTTTTTTCTGCCATTAGAATATACTATTGATTCATTGTAATGATTTTTTCTTAAGTTTTAGTTATCATACTTTTAAACTCCAAATTTTTTTCTAGGTTCTTTTCAAAAATCATTGCTCTCTCTTTGATGTGATGCTCTACTTTTGAGTCATTTTTGTCACGGTTTCCTTTAATTATTTGTTAAAATTTTTATTGAAATATATTTGATTTACAATATCATGTTAGTTTCAGGTGTACAGCAAAGTGATGCAGTTACACATATATATATGTTCTTTTTAACATTCTCTTTACAATAGTTTTCTGTAGTTTTAAAAATATATTTAAAATAGCCTTCTCTGTGACAGTTTTTATTGCCTGATTTTGTTTTTCCCTGAATATAGGTCAAACTTTAGTGTTTCTTTGCAAGTCTCAGTTTTTTATTTGAAACTGAACATTTCTGATAAAAGTTTAGCAACCATGGATTCTGATGTTTTATCCCAGGAGAGTTTTTGTTGTTGAATTGTTGAGTTTATTTTTTGTTTGTGTAGTACCTTGCCTGGAGTAAATCAATGGGATCTGTTACCCTATGGTGTGTGGCTGCTGCTGTTTCTACTCAGTTTAAAATGATATATATTTTAAATTATTTTAGGTGGGCTTCCTCAGGTCACCTTGTGTCTGAGTAGTGTTTCAGTCAGCCAGTCATTAATCCGATACCCCTATGGCCGTCTCATTTCTTAGATCTCCCTATTAAGTTTCCAGCTAGTCTGTCAATCTGTTGTTTGCCTGAACCAACCCACAACTTTGGGAGTCACTTTTCTTCTCTGTTGATTGACCACCAGTACTGCTGTTATCACAGAAGATTCTGTGAGCATTGTTGTCTTACCTTCCATACTCAGTCAAGTCAGGTTCCTCGGGCACTAAAGCTGCTGGTTGTCCCAACGTGTCCCAACTGGTAGAACTATCTCACCAACCCTGCTGTGTGGGGACTGAGGGAAGCCCCAGGGAGGAACAGACTTCTGTTCTTCTCCCACAAAATCCAGCTGCTTTTCATGAATTACCACTTCTTTGTTCAATGTTTGCTTTTGTCAATGTCCAGAGTCCTGACAGGGCGATTTTGGGCAACATCATTTCTTCATACACCAGCTGTTTGTCCAGGTACAATGTCTCTGGATGACAGGAGGTAACTGAGACAGTAGGACTGTACCGTCTAATAAGTCCACTTTGGGGATTCATTAATATTTATAAGATCATCTTCTGATACAATTTTTTAGGAATTACTTTTTAAAGCAAAAATTGAAATCAAGAGCATGAACTCCCTCGGATAGTCCTCACTATTTAGGGCAAGAAGGATAAGTAAGCTAAATAAAATGCTTTTATAAATGCATATAAATGTATTCTTATTTAGAAGAAGAAAGTCAGAGTACATTGTAGGAAATGCATTCATATTAAAATAAGTACATAAAAAATAAGCTTAATACTGTATAATCTTGGACCCTGATGCCCTGGCAAAAATGGCCTCATTCAAGTCAAGTCTTATTTTTCCTCTTGAAATAAGTCTAGCTTTCAAAATTATTCTGATATTATACTTGTTATTTACTGAGTAAGACACACTCTAGTAAGCCATATCAAAATCATTTTATTTTTCTGGAACTATCTAAGGTTACAAGGACAATATTTGTGTAGTTTTCGGGCAGTTACTTTGGCTTGTGAATTAGGGTGCTATTATAACAAATAGAGATTTACAGGAAAAAAATCAAAATGAAATTGTGATCACAGGTCTAAGGTAGGGGAAAAATGGAACAAAATGCTCACCAAGTCTCATGGCTGCATATTCAGGTACAAGCCATAGCTAATCTATCCATATAATACATCTAGCTGCATAAAGGGAGTTGATGTACTACCAAATTTTACCTTTACTGTGTAATTTATAAGAAAATTTGTTGGCATGCAAATTACAACTTGTCCTGAAAACTTCTCTTAATAATTAAAGCTTGCAGAAGCCTGGGAAGGGCTGAATAATTAACACAATGCTGGCATGTTTCTTAGTTAAGTAAAGTACTATCAAATTAGATGTCAAGATTAGGAAAAATGAACGACTTACAAACACATTTTAGTTTTTGAACTCTTCACTTTTGAAATGTGTTCTGAGGAACTTGATGCAGATATGAGACCATAAAATCTTAGGTACCAGGAACCAGCTGGATGTCATAATACATGCAGACAATTCCTCTTTCATGGATATCAGCATGCTTTGACTATTAATGATCATCAATGAAGACAGAAGAAAGTGCGTGAGAGACAAATTCTGACACAGACATTCCAAGGCTGGGCCCAAGATGAGACTTGCCAGGAATCTGGGTATCTCTTAACAAGACAATCCGCACGTGCTGTGAGGTTCTAACACCGGTGATGAAACCAGGCAACAGCTAAATGTCTCGGCGGCTGCACGAGAATGGAAACCACTACCGCAAAGCAAACGGTGGCCAGGACGACATAAAGAGCAGGTGAGGAAGGAGGGCGTGTCTGGGGGTGAGCGTTAGTCTGGGGTTCATCTTGTAGGCGCCCCCTGCAGCTGGTTTCACAGGGGCTGTGCAATGGCCGGGCTGCGAGGCTCAGCCAGTCTTCTGCTCGCCTTCCTCGGCAGGTGGTCGTGTTGCTTTGGTTTGCTTTGTTGTAGGTCATTAAATCTCTGTGACTTGACTGTGAGAAATTTCGGGACCTTATGCTCCTCAGAGATAATATCTTGGTATCCTAAATGTTTTGTTCCTGGTCATTTCTTTATGGACAGAAAGCATCAGAATATATATTTTAGATGATCTGTTGGCTGGAAACAGCTGAGAATTGTATGTTTCTATGCTGTCCCCACATCTCAATGTATCCAAGGGATGTACTGTGGCTGCTGTACACATCTTCTTCATTTCACCGAGTCATAGAATTGTTTAGGTACTAATTGTTGATGTACCAGTATGAAACAATTTTGAAAAATGGAGTCGCCTGGTAAATCTTTTCGTAAAATAATTGATCCTTCATGTTTCTTTAAATTTGAATTTTTATAGGTTGTATAAAGCAGGACAACTTATATTACAAAACATGATTTGTAATTAAATTACAAGATATCTTTGTATAAAATTTTATTCTTTATAATGTCCACTTTAATACTCAAGAAAACATAAAATTAGTACGTTGGCTATATAGCTTTTAAATCATTAATCTAGACAAAATTGCATCTAAATACTGATTACAGTTTTCAAAAAAAAACACTTCTAAGTAGGTTTTTATCTGTATCTTGGACTTGAGCATCCAGTTCGCCTTATGATAAATTTTTTCATCACCCTTAATCGTTGCAAGCATATGATTTAAAATGACTAAGCTGATAACCGAAAACTCCTGACTGAAGTGGCTGAAGACTGTAGAGCTACCACACTCTCTTCTTACAAAGTCTTCTCAACTGCCACTGTACATCACACAGCTAAGAAGAACCTTTCCTGAATTGAGCTCTTTTATTTAAGTTGATTAACCTGCAAACATAGTCATGTCAGCCCTGTATGGGGGGTGAAGGTCCTGGTGGGCTTGGTGGGGAAGAAATGGGTAAAGAAACTTGAAACTCCACTTTGGAGATAAGACAACCAAAACAAGCAAGGGTGAAAAAAATGGTTGTGTAACATGGAGTGGACTTACTTTATATGCACGTTGCAGACTTTTAGAGGAGCCTGGTAGGTGAGGGCGGACGTGGTCAGGCAGGGCTGAATGAGGAGTGTGGGCCTTTAATCCCGGAGGAATGAGCAGGGTTTGGATAAAGCAGAAGGAAAAGAAGAGGAAATGGAAATTAAAGTCATATAAATTAAAGTCACAGAATTCTTCTTTGTTTTCATTCCCGGTTGGAGAGTGTCTCTTCAAATGGATGGAATCCTTAAACAATGGTACTGAATCATTATTGAAATTGGAATCTGAAATATATCAAATACATCAATTATATGAGGATTACCATAGTCATTTTTGCTAAATCTAAGAGTGGAACCATAAATCTTTCTGAATTCACATGGTTTCCCTCTGATGAACGTACCAGGAATTCTGTGTAGCTGATGTGCTCACCTATAGAGTTAACTGAAGAGAGAAAAGGTAGCAAGAAAAACTTCTTGCATTTTTCATTATGAATGTCATTTCAGTAAGTCACTGATGCAGAAGGGGAAAACCGTGATAAAATTACCAACTGTCAATTGCATTCAAACCCATGAGTTTTCAGCACGTGGAATAAAGCATCTTGCTATCTCCCTTAAGGAATTTATTCTTAGGGAAATCCCCACGGCTTAAAATTCCTACTGCACATAACATTGGGCCGGAGTGGGGCGGGGGGCTTGTCGTCTGAACAAGACTGTGCAGCAGAGGTATTGGCTTTTGGTTTCACAGGGGTCCTGATCCTTCTTTGATGGCACCTCCATCCACTTCTCTGGCAATTCAGGGAGGATTATTGTATTCTCCCAGCAGTTAAAACATGGATAAGAGAGAGATGGTCAGCTTAAAAAATAGAAAAGTAGACCCTTGATTTGAGGAGTGTTTGTTTATCCAAAACTATCAAAACTCAGTAAGTAAGAGCATAGGTCAGGATATTCTAATGTGGTGACAGCAACTCAGTGACAATTCCTCCAGCTTAATCTTTTTACTTACATCTCATACGCAAGCAATGTACCAATAGTAATCAGCTATTTGCTACTCTCTAGAGAGAACTTTTTTTTTTTCTTTTATTATGAAAACAAAGCAAATGCCCCAGGGGAAGGGTCCATGTTAGAGAGAACTTATTGAGATACAAAAAACTAACCCTGCTGGATAATTATGTATGTCACTAAAATACCTGTATGGAGATTCTAGTTTACATGTGAGGGTCTTATGAATTTTGTTAGCTGTAATCTGCCCCACAGATTCAAGGTTGAGGGCAATGCTGAAAGCTCTGCAGGCCAGAGATGAAGATGAGAAAAACCACATCAAACTAGTGTCACCTTGAGAGGCTCTGCCAGGGCAGCCAGACTCCGTTTTTACTCACACGTCAATCGTCCCCTCGTGTAAACAGAGCGTATATCTCTTTTTACAAATAAGTTAGCTATTTGGCAGGGGAGCTAAAATAGCAATATATAATGAAATCTATATGCCAACATAAAAAGGCGCAGATGCAGAGTGCATTCATTTGGAGAACTCTTGGGTAAAGATTGAAATAAAAAGGAGTAAAATAAGAGAAAATGTATGATATATTCCCTCTAAAACCACTAAACTGGCATAGTAGCCATATGTGATGATAAGATAAAATTAGACCATCTGCTGGTGGTCTTATTCAGCTACAAGAAACAAAACGAAAGCAAGAACAAAAGCTTTGATATTTCTTGCTTTGTGTTTTCTGAAAACCAACCACTGAATCTACAGAGTGAAGAAACCACCACCAATTTTACACTAATTCTAAACAATGAAGAAGGAAACAGTAGAAGTTATGGATACAGACCATGTTTCTAAGGCTTCTTCATATCCTACGTAGGGATTGCTAGCTTATTTTATTATAAATATGATAGGTATCACCATTCATTACTTATATTATCTACATATTATTTATTATTTATATGAGTACACCTAGACAATCAGGAAGCTCTCAATCACCAGTCCAGGCTTGACCAATGTTACTACACAAACATGTATTAGTTTCCTATTGCTGCTGTAACAAGTTACAAAAAACTGCATAGTTTAAGCAACACATATTTATTATCTTACAGTTCTGGAGGTCAGAGGGCCAAAATGGGTCTCACTGGGTAGAATCAAGAGGTCGACAGGAATGTTTTCCTTTCCAGAAATGCCAGGAGAGGATCCTTATCTGTTTCATGACCTTTTCTAGCTTCCAGGGGCTGCGTACATTTCTTGGCTCATGGCCCCTCTCTTCTCCAAACGCAGCAATGATGGATCAGGTCTTTCTCCTGTCAAATTACTCTGACCACTTCTCCCATACTCATATCTCCTTCCGGCTCTCAATTCTCTTCTCTTTCTTCCACTTTAAAGACCCTTCTGATTACACTGGGCCCATGTGGCTAATTCAGGATAACCTCCCCAGTTTAAGGTCCGCGGACTAGCAACTTAATTCCATCTGCAAACTTAAGTCCTCTTTGGCTTGTAGCAAAACATAGTCACAGGTTCCAAGGATTAGGGTATGCATATCTTTGGCGGGCATTATTTTGCCTACCACACTTCAGAAAAGAAAGTCCTATGGTTAGAACCCTAGCCCGATTTTTGGAAACATGGCTAGACGAGTAGATTCAGGGAAATGTCATAGGCAAAAATACATCTGGATTTATTTTAGCATTATACTTGCCAAAGCGTGCCATAAAATATGGGTGTCAAACATTAAAAATATACACTGAATATTAGCAGAAATTGTTGGCTCAATAACTCTGAGAAAAGAACTATTAGCAGAAGGATGAATATCAAAATATAAGAATAACCCTTTGTCGAGGATAAACAGGCAAGTATTTATGTGTGTATCTATTTATCTATGATATATATTAATAGCACACACAAAACGATTAAAATGAAGACTTTAATGAAATGCATGCTGAAAGAATACTTGGAAAGAATAGCAAACATTAAAAAAAAAGAAAGACTTTAGTAACCCTAAAGAATGGGTGTACAAACTGACAGAAATAAACATAAAATCCTGTCACTAGCTCTAAACAAGAAACCAAACCACGCTTCACGTACAGAACCAAACACATCAAAGTCCTGTCTCCTCTGGGACCTTCTATGTCTCCCACGTATTTTACAGAAGACAGAGCTCAACCTAATTTGTGCCTTCGGTTTGCATGGGGGAGGGGAGGTAAGAGGGTAAGTGAGGAGGAAAACAAGAAATATCACAGTACTTTTATTGTTTTCATCCAGATTTTTAAAAAGTCTAAGTTTTAGGTCACTTTCAGTCATTCTTGAGGCTTCATCCTTTACTCTCTGTGGAATCATTCAGGAACCTTGCCCTGTGGTGGCAGCTCAGGGGAGGACCCGGAGCCATCACTGGTTTTCTGTCCTTCTGTCCCTGTCTGCTGCTGGGCTCTGTTCCTCCAGCCTTGACGCCAATGCCTCTGGAAACGTCGGTTCCTCTGTGGGTAGGCTCAGCATCAGAAATGCTCACTGCTGAGTCCTAGTGTACCCGCCCCTGGGCCCCAGCCCTACCCCACTGAGGATCCCTCCTGGGCCCTAAAGACAGATGAACCCTGGAACCTGCTTCTAAGGGAAACTTCTTCCCAAGTCCAGTAGTGGGATTAGGCTGGGTCCCATACAAAGCTGATTCCAACAAGGCTAATTTTCAAAAATATGTTTAAAGCTGGGATACTGACTCAAGAGTATAACATCATCTCTAATTCCAACCCCCTCCCAAATCCATCCTTCCCACCAAATTCCGTTACAGTCCATGTCAGAAAACAAATCAGGGAAAATGTTTGTCTTTGTTTCTCCAGGGACATCTTAATGCCAGGCATTCAACTACAAGCTTTTTCATGCATCCTAGCTTTCAAAGGGAGCTACCAAGTTTAAAAGTGACAATGGGCTTTGCAGATCCCAAATTACACAAATTTTACTTACTGATTAGGGTAAACTTAGTTTCTATCACAGGTTCATAAAATTACTGGGGAGGAAAATGTAGGGTATCCTGGACATATTCTGAATTTTTAACTAGGAAGTGAAAGGATTAAATAAATGTTATGTAAATACTTTACCACTGGTTTAACACAGAAAATATTAATTTAAAACTACAAGAAAACCTTTTTACTAATTCTATTTTTAAAGGGTGATATTTAGTTTCAATATTAACAGCAACAACTAGAGACCTCTGCTGCCTCTAATCATGATGACACACTTCTGTGGTAGGTTTCTTCAGCAGGAGCGAGTGTAATAAAACTCTTTTTGATATTAATTGGCATGTAACACCTCGGTCCACGGTGTTGGCACCGGGAAAGCAGGGAGCTTGGGAGTGTGAAATAGTTTCTCTCTGCAAAGATGACTAGAATATACATGACATCATGTGTCCTATTTTTGCTGTCACAAATTTAAATTATTAGAGAAGGATACTTAAGAAATACTGGAGATGTTAACTTAGAAGATAACAGTTAAATGAGACACAGGGATATCTATCCTGTGTCCTAGAAAAGATCATTCTGTGTTGCCAATGTGAGGGCAACTATATAAATTATTGGAAGTTTGTTCCGTCTACAAGGTTACAGAATATTTTGCAAGAATTGTAAGAAGGAGGATTCCATCAGGGGAGTGGATTGCAGTCATTGTAGAATATTAAAATCACATGGGGTACTTTTAAAAGTACCAGAAGTGGTGTTCTATCCTGGCTCAGTTAATTCCAGCTTTCTTGACATGGGGCTCTGAGGACAATGGTCCCCAGGCCAAGCTGGATTGTACACAGCATGTACCCAGGAAAGGTGAAACCCATACCCCCAGTGAGGTCTTAACAAAATAGAAAGCCAGCAAAGGAGACAGTAAAAGATGAAGCTATGGAACAGTTGCTATTTCAAAAGCAGAGATGAGGTAATGAATTGGTAGTTTAGGAGAGTAGGAAGACATCAAGAAAATTTATCATCAGAAAGGCAAATTGTGGTGAAATCATTTAGCTTAATGTAAGCCAAAATGAATTATGGGAGATGAGAACCTGTTCTTATCAGATGATGTCTGCAACAAAAGAAAGGAGGCATAAACAGAGTAAGGAGCATAACTCATGGGTGAATGGAGAACGTATCCACAGGATTCAGAGGACTTCAAGACCTAAGGTCCAGGGCCCCGGGGGGGACATGCCAGTGGCAGAAGCAGCTTCCATATGTATTGGTTTTAAAACAGACTTTCTCAACCAACACTTGCAATGTTGGGGTTTTGGATCTCAGTGTAAGCTTTATATTTATCTCTGATCATTTTTATCCAATTGGATAAAATGTAATACCATGGTCCCCTCTAAAGCTTACCTACAGGGTGATAATTTGGCTGTTTATTGATCATTTCTTCTGAAGGGAATCTTACTTCATCCTGTGGAAGGCATTGCCTTTTGAGTACTTGCAGCACTTAAACTACCCTTTCAAGAAATACAGATGTCCAATAGGCACATGAAAATATGCTCAACATTGCTAATTATTGGAGAAATGCAAATCAAAACTACAGTGTGGTGCTAGGAGATTGGGATTGACATATATACACTATGGATACTACGTATAAAATAGGCAACTAATGAGAACCTACTGTATAGCACAGGGAACTCTACTCCATGCTCTGTGGTGACATAAATGCGAAGGAAATCCCAAAAAGAGGGGATATATGTATATGCATAGCTGATTCACTTTGCCGTTCAGCAGAAACTAACGTAATATTGTAAAGCAACTATACTCCAATAGAAATTAATTAAGGGGTAGTTAATTTTTTTAAATTGAAGTATAGTGTATTTACGATGTTGTGTTAATTACTGCTGTATAGCAAAGTGATTCAGTTATACATATATATACATTCTTTTAAAATATTTTTTTCAATTATGGTTTATCATAAGATATTAAGTATAGTTCCCTGTGCTACACAGTAGGACCACGTTGTGTATCCATTCCATATATAATAGCTCACATCTGCTCACCCCAGCCTCCCACTCCATCCCTCCCCCAACCCCCTCCCCCTTGGCAACCAATAGTCTGTTTTCTATGTCCATGATTCTGTCTCTTTTTCTAGAGAGGTTAATTTGTGTCATATTTTAGATTCCACGTATAAGTGATATAATATATTTGTCTTTCTCTTTCTGACTTACTTTACTTAGTATGATGATCTCTAGTTGCATCCATGTTGCTGCAAATGGCAGTATTTCATTCTTTTTTATAGCTGAGTAGTATTTCACTGTGTGTATGTGTGTGTGTGTGCGTGTGTGTGTGTGCGTGTGTGTGTGTATACACACATACCACATCTTCTTTATCCATTCATCTGTCAATGGACATTTAGGTTACTTTCATGTCTTGGGTATTGTGAATGGTGAGTAGTGCTGCTATGAACATAGGGGTGCATGTATGTTTTTGATGTATAGTTTTGTCCAGACATATGCCCAGGAGTGGGATTACTGGATCATATGGTAACTCTAGTTTTAGTGTTCTGAGAATCTCCATACTGTTTTTCCCAGTTGCTACACCAATTTACATTCCCACCAACAGTATAGGAGGATGCCCTTTTCTCTACACCCTCTCCAGCATTTGTTATTTGTAGACATTTTAATGATGACCATTCTGACCGGTGTGTGGTGGTACCTCATTGTAGTTTTGTTTTTTAAATTAATTTCTACTGGAGTATAGTTGCTTTACAATGTTGCATTAGTTTCTGCTGTACAGCAAAGTGAATCAGCTATGCATATACACATATCCCCTCTTTTTGGGATTTCCTTCGCATTTATGTCACCACAGAGCATGGAGTAGAGTTCCCTGTGCTATACAGTAGGTTCTCATTAGTTGCCTATTTTATACGTAGTATCCATAGTGTATATATGTCAATCCCAATCTCCTAGCACCACACTGTAGTTTTGATTTGCATTTCTCCAATAATTAGCAATGTTGAGCATATTTTCATGTGCCTATTGGACATCTGTATTTCTTGAAAGGGTAGTTTAAGTGCTGCAAGTACTCAAAAGGCAATGCCTTCCACAGGATGAAGTAAGATTCCCTTCAGAAGAAATGATCAATAAACAGCCAAATTATCACCCTGTAGGTAAGCTTTAGAGGGGACCATGGTATTACATTTTATCCAATTGGATAAAAATGATCAGAGATAAATATAAAGCTTACACTGAGATCCAAAACCCCAACATTGCAAGTGTTGGTTGAGAAAGTCTGTTTTAAAATCAATACATATGGAAGCTGCTTCTGCCACTGGCATGTCCCCCACAGGGCCCTGGACCTTAGGTCTTGAAGTCCTCTGAATCCTGTGGATACGTTCTCCATTCACCCATGAGTTATGCTCCTTACTCTGTTTATGCCTCCTTTCTTTTGCCAAGATCAATTTTATCCATGTTTCTTAAGACGACAAATAATTTTTTGCATATATTAATCTTTTCTAGACTACCCATTCTGGGCTCATCCAGTAAAACAGCTCTCTTTAACTTCCATAAATTAGTCAGTTTGACAATAAGAATTTGAGGTATCAGAAAGGTAGAAGGTAGTTTGTGTAATGCTAAAAGAAAAGAAAAGAAAACAACAAAGAAATGCAATCAAAACACCAAAAATTACATGTTTCTTAAGACGACAAATAATTTTTTGCATATATTAATCTTTTCTAGACTACCCATTCTGGGCTCATCCAGTAAAACAGCTCTCTTTAACTTCCATAAATTAGTCAGTTTGACAATAAGAATTTGAGGTATCAGAAAGGTAGAAGGTAGTTTGTGTAATGCTAAAAGAAAAGAAAATAAAACAACAAAGAAATGCAATCAAAACACCAAAAATTACTACTGGTTACCACTTTTGATGACAACATTCTACTCATATGTAATGCATGAAGAAAGACAAATCCCCTGCATCGGCAGGCGGACGCGCAACCACTGCGCCACCAGGGAAGCCCTGGTTACCTCTTTTGATGACAACATTCTACTCATATGTAATGCATGAAGAAAGACAAAATTTGGTCCTACCCTTATTACAATTCATGTGAATGCTCTTGTAACCATGAGTACTAATTCATATCAAGTGTCAGCTGAGACAGGCAGAATTAACCACACTGATAATGCTGATGAAAATCAGGCAGTTTTGTCCAAAGTCTGGTGAGGTGGAGAGAGTCAGTCATAAGAATTTCTTGTCATATGTAATTTCTTGTCACAGCCAGACCACTTCCGAGAGTAAAGAATTGGACAGCAGAGGCAAACCACGATGGTCCAGGGAAGCTGAAACCCTAGTTATAAAGTCAGCAGTGAGCAAGAGACACAAAACACTCTGACCTTTGAAGACTGTCCTCTGCTCTCTCTGGTCCCCAAGAAAAGCTGAGGCTCACGGGAACCACACACAGTGAGGGGACCCCGGGTGCCCCCAACTTCATCTGGACAACTTTTGGAGATCCTTTAATGGCTTTATGGAAATACAAATTAAAAAATTCACAGGACTGATTACTTATATGCCAGAAGGATTCTTCCTTTTACAAAAGGAAGATTATCTTTACTCAATCATCATAAAATGCGTGCATAACACAATTCTTTTTTTGTGAAAAATCAGTACTCAAAACAATGAGAACTATACTGTTTTAGGAATGAATTTATTGCATAAAATTTATATTCTTATATAATTAAAATAGAGATTACAACAGTATAAAAGAACGTCTAAGGCTTTGGAATTAGGGATTTGTATTTATTATTTAAAAGTAATTACACTTGTGCATTTTTTGTAGTTGTATTTTTATAAGTGTAGTACATTTTAAAATTTTGCCTCTTATTTAACTTTTAAAATTAATTGTGTAATGTTTCGCTTAAATAGGATCACTGGAAGTAACTTTCAGCCTCTAGTCTGGCTGAAATGACATAAGCAGGAGTTTAATGTGGGTTTTCCAGTGCATTCCACACTGATGGTTCCAGTCATATAGAATGAACTGAAAAAATGGTAGAATCATCTTCAAAGTCATTCCTTGTGCTATTTCAGCCCCGGCCAGATTGGGTCCAGGCTCAAATTATTTCCAATATTGCCTTCTGAATTGGATTTCAATTTTCTGATGTGTGTGAGTACACCTGTTCTCACAGAATAGCATGTTTTTTCTACTTTCTGAAAACTGTCATAATTAAGTGTCTAAAAGGACTTTTCGTGGACAGCATTCAGAAACTCTTACTAATAGACTTAGGAGTATATGACTGCCTTAGTGGAACTTTCAATGTCATGGACACATAATAGGAATTATTTCAAAATAAAAATCCATTAGTCTGGCGAGATTTTAGGCTTAAATTAACTTGGGATTTAAAATAAAAGTAAAAAGGACCAAAATGCTACAGTTTGTAAGTAACTATTTCTAAGTCAGGAATAGCAGAAGAGGAGTGAGTTGGCCTCATGTATGCCCAGAAGAAGACAGTCCCCAAGTGATGGGACTCAGTCCTGAGAATGCTCCCCAAAGCCACGGCAATACCTTCATCACGGTCCCGTGCCTTGCTTCTTTCTGAAATCCCTCTCCGGGGACCGAAAACCTTTTCCACAAAAAACGCAAGGAATTTTATAGGGCCAATTCTGCAAGACAGGGCAAGAAAAAAGCATATTCAGAATAAGGTATAACCGCTGATATTGTAATTCCTTGAGAGCAGTTACGGATGCTCATGGAGAAGGAGACAGTCAGTCGAAGCAAAATTCACATATTTTTCCCATTTTTTCGGAAGATGGGTGAGAACCGTGAGGGAAAGATATGGAATCTGGTGTGGATCTCAGTGCAAAAGAACAAAAACAAAAAGGAAAACAAAAACAGAAAATAAAACCTCATTCTCATTCTAAAATAGAGGATTCTCCCCCAGTGTGAAACACTGAAACACGAATGTTTTATTATTTTGATGGTTTAAGAACACTCAGGTGTATAGTTTGGCTGCCACAGACGTCCAAAGTTAGCCTGATAATCCAATGACAGTGATTTTATTTTGAAATATAAACCTGAAAAACACATGTAACACCTTACAAGGACAAGGGATCACGCACGACTCATAATAAATCAGGGCCACCGATGCATTAATGCTAAAAAAAATGTAGTGACTTCCTTGGGTTCATTCCTCTCCCTGTGGCTTTTCTCCCACTTCTAACCCCTCTTCGTTTTTGGCATATGATTCCTAATCGAAGGCATTGACTATATAAGAACATTTTGTTTAGGGCTCAGAGGCTTTGCGTCGCTCCAAAGTGATTATTGAATGAATGTATGATTAACTGAATAATTGAATGAGTAGGAGAACGATTTTGTGAATTAACGTCCTGCTCTAAGATTAATACCTGAATCCTCAGAGTTTCCTTCCCTGAGGTTATCATATGGTTTCATCACTACTCTTCTCTAGATCTGGTGTGTACCTAAAATCCAGTGCCCTCATTCTCAGAGTGCACGTATACAAGACAAAAGTTGAGCGCCTGATTTTATTTAAAAAGGAAGAAGAAGATGAAGATGTTGAATGTCAATGAACCCTCTCAAGGAAAAGTAATTGACATGCAGCAGATTTTCTCAGCCTAAAATCCAAAGCTAAATGGGGTCGCTTTGCTCTCCAGGCATGGCTATGGAATAAACTTTGTGCATTAAATATAATCAAAGTAGAAAATATAATTTTACTGGGAAATTCAAATTAAGGTGAGGACAGTCGTTTATGCATGTTAAAGTAGATTTTAACACTATCAATGTCGACAGGTCCTGTATTTAGATGAGAAAAATGCTGAGATAAAATTATTTTCCAAATAAAAGGAATCCCTTTCCTAAGATATTTTATATCAAAATTCATTTTTAGGGCTTCCCTGGTGGCGCAGTGGTTGAGAGCCCGCCTGTCGATGCAGGGGACACGGGTTCGCGCCCCGGTCCGGGAGGATCCCACGTGCCGCGGAGCGGCTGGGCCCGTGAGCCGTGGCCGCTGAGCCTGCGCGTCCGGAGCCCGTGCTCCGCAACGGGAGAGGCCACAACAGTGAAAAAAAAATTCATTTTTATTAAGTAAAAAGAAAACAAAAAAATTGGTAATCAGTTGGCTGATTGAGATGAAGTAAGCTATGTTCCTTTTCAATAAATAGAGACTTAGATGAACATTTAAGTTTCAAAAATTCTATGAAATACTTTTATTTTAGCTAATGTGACAAAATTAACTAGTATGTGCTCACACAAATAAAAAACCTTTTTGGGTGGGTGAAGACTTGCTAAATCTAAATGCTGATTGATTATGATAATAATAAAATTTTACCTAATACCTCATTTTAAAATGTTTTATATAAATATTTTTAATATTTGGTCTTTACTACTATCCTCTTAAATATGTATTATTTTCTTCATTTAAATTACATATATATTTCTTATTCACAATCAAGGATTTAGGAAATATAAGTAAGCAAAACCCTAATACCTTTATTTTCACATGAAATAACTCAAACAAAGCACACAACTTAGTCGAAAATGTTACAACTAATAAATAGAGTTGCATCTTGAATCTGAGTCTGTAATTTATAAATCAGTGCTCTTCCCTGAGGAGCAATGTTAGAAGAGTTTTTAATCCCTTTATCTTAACATTTATAAAGCTCTTTGGTCAGTGTTGTCTTCACTATCAGTCTTGGCTACGAAACTGTAGCTTTTCCAAGGAAAAATGTGTTTGGTCCATCTCCGTAATTTTAGCGCCTATCAGAATGTAAGGCATGTATTTGTCACTCCCCAAATTTGGAGCTAATCTGATCCTGCCACTCACGGTGGCTTCAGCTGGCCAAGGCTGAGCTCCGTTGTCTCGGGTGCCTGGAAGAACTTGCCTAGAGGAAAAAGTAATTAAATGCCTAGATTCCTCCTGAGCCTGTCAACAGAGCTCTTGTTTGTCAGTGGGCTTGCCTGTAATTTCTCCTAAAACCTGATTTGTTAGTACAATTAAAAAGGCTCAATTTATTAAGTAAAACAACAAACAGAAATCTAGCTTGACACACATCTTTTCTCCAAGGCAAGCAATATATAAACAATAAAACAAACAAACCCTGAACAGCTTTAGAAATGCATTTTGCTTGCAAACCTATACACGGCTCCTGGTGTGCCCTTTGTTCAGCTTTGTAACATCTCTATAAAAAGGAACCTGGGGCTTCCCTGGTGGCGCAGTGGTTGAGAGTCCGCCTGCCGATGCAGGGGACGCGGGTTCGTGCCCCGGTCCGGGAAGATCCCACGTGCCGCGGAGCGGCTGGGCCCGTGAGCCGTGGCCGCTGGGCCTGCGCGTCCGGA
>NC_041225.1:28268362-28318347 GCF_002837175.3 Physeter macrocephalus
GGGGCTTCCCTGGTGGCGCAGTGGTTGAGAGTCCGCCTGCCGATGCAGGGGACGCGGGTTCGTGCCCCGGTCCGGGAGGATCCCACGTGCCGCGGAGCGGCTGGGCCCGTGAGCCGTGGCCGCTGGGCCTGCGCGTCCGGAGCCTGTGCTCCGCAACGAGAGAGGCCACGGCAGTGAGAGGCCCGCGAACCTCAAAAAAAAAAAAAAAAAAAAAAAAAAAACTGAATCTCCTTGATCCATCTGAACTCTCCAAACTCCCGACTATGCCTCCAGGGGATTTGTGTACCATGAATATGTACTTAGAAGACCATTTCTTTAGCAATATCATTACAATCTAGCAGTTTCTCCGGATAGCAGACCAATTTGCTGAGTCGTGGGAGTTGAGGCAGAAAGTTATGTGGTCTTTATAAGACCAGGAGATGCTCTTTGTTATATTTTGGTTCACTGAACGTTTATTGTTCAACAAATATTGTCTTTACTGTTTCTCAAGAAAAGATATCCTATTAACTTATCATGAACCATTCTTTCCAAATTCCCAGGGATTCCGACTTTGGGAGTAGATGCTGCATTATATTCTGGGGGTGTTCACTGAAACAACAATGTTCATTTCTGTAGTGTTTAATACAAGTGCTTCCAGTCAGGAGTCACCATCCCACCCTTGGGAAGACTTAAATACCAGCTTTAAAAGGGGGCGTCAGGAGATGCAAGAGGATCCAGTGATTGACTGGGTCAGACTTAACATCAGAAGAAAAATACATGGCATTTTGTAGATGGACCCTAATGTGCAGGCTCCTTCCCCCAAATCATTATCTCATAGACCCAGTGACCTCTGCATCCTCAAGGTCACATGTGGCTTTTCACTCCTTGAAGTCTGTCTTCATTTCCCCATGATTTCCATCATTTTCTTTTCAGGAAGTGCTTAACATGAAGTAGAAACAAGTTTGTGACTTTATAACAAATACTTATTTTGTAGATCTAGCAATTTTATGTATTTCAAATTAGATATTGATAAAGTAGTTAGGCTGTATCATAACTGCCTTAAAATGTGCTCTGTTATCATCATACAAGTAATATTCAATTTTGTTATGAGTTGTAAATTTATCTTAAACAATACTAAGCCATGATTTTTTTTTTTTTTTTTTTTTTTTTTTTTTTGGTGGTATGCGGGCCTCCCTCTGTTGTGGCCTCTCCCATTGCGGAGCACAGGCTCCGGACGCGCAGGCCCAGCGGCCGTGGTTCACGGGCCCAGCCGCCCCGCGGCACGTGGGATCTTCCCGGACCGGGCCACAAACCCGTGTCCCCTGCATCGGCAGGCGGACTCTCAACCACTGCGCCACCAGGGAAGCCCTGAAATGACCTTTTGTATTTTGGATGGGACTGGGGTAAGGACTGATTCAGAGAGTAAAGGTATTACATTTATCCCACACCCAAATTTAGGTATAAAACTTCCTGATATTTGAGAATCAATGAAGAATAGACTATCCCAGCTGTTGCATGATACTTGGGCTGTCCTTTTTGTTTTCACATGGGAAAGGGTTATTTCAGTCAACAATTTTGGAATTTATGGTCACCTAGATACTCTAGGCCTGAAAGTTAGCCTATGTGTATGCTGTTTAGAAAATTATTTGCTAAATACATAAATATGTAGCAGCTTTGGGTTTTTTTTTTTTTGGATGAAACTAATAAAAATCACTTCTCCTTTCACTTAGAAAGACGAATAAAAACCAAACAAAACAGAATTATTGGAAGACTATGCAAGAGGTCACAGAAGTGAAGGAAATGTGGACCCTACAGACTACAGAGCTCTAGGGACCTGGTTGACAGAAAATAACATGCTTCCCCAGGACTGTTTCAATATGTGTCTGCTACCACTATCCCCACATCCCAATATCCTTGAAAAGAGAATGTGAGTGGGTAGTTTGCCATCTACCAGTGCCTCGCCCAGGGGTGGTGGTAGAAGACTCAGCTCCCAAGGTCACCGAAATCCTTGCAAAGGAGCAGAGGTAGTTTCCAGAGAGTAAACTAAGGGCTTTTTCAAAAGAAGGAAGGAAGGATACTGGAAGACCCAAACAGATAGGGTTCCACCAGAGAAGTTTAAAAGGAAGCAGAAGCTTCTCCAGTGTATGAGTAAACGATTTCAGTCTCCCAGATTTCAGTCTTTCCATCAGACAGCACGGTACACTTGAGTTACTGAATTGCATTCAGTTGCCTCTTAGAGAGTTGGTTGTCAGGTTAAGTGAATATTATCAGGTAGACTACATCCAATGCAACTCGGAAAACCAATCATACATACTAATTTAAAAGCACTCTTACATATGTATGATAAGGTAGTACAACATTTTTTGGTATCATAGTGTGAACTTGTTAATACCAATTATTGCAAAGTGCTTTAGACCCAGGAGGTAAGATAGGACTGGATCTGTAATTTAGAGGTTGTCTTTAAAGTATTATCGGTGGCATAAAAAGATGTAGACAGATGAGATTTTTGAACGTTTTTCTTAGTTGAAATGTACAGTGTGCAGAAGCAGGTCATCTCAGAATCATCAGTAAAGAGTCACATCAAGCTGGGACGGGAGTCTGGGGGAGAAGGGATACATGTATGTGTATGGCTGAGTCACTTTGCTGTGCCCCTGAAACTATCACAGCATTGTTAATCAGCTACACTCCAATATAAGATAAAAAGTTTAAAAAAAAATAAAAACAACTGGTACCCCCCCAACAAAAGAGTCACGTCAAGCTGGGATGAAATACTGGCTCAGCTGTTTTCCATTTATTTGAACTTAGACAAATAGTTTAACTGGCCTGAGCCTGGCAGAGAGGAAGGCCTGGGAAATTGGAGGGTAGGAGTTGGAGGAGGTGAGGGGAGGATGAGTGATGAGACCAAGGTGTTGCAAACGTACAGTGTCCAAAGTGGAAGGCGCACTAGAGGTAATTTAGTCTAAGATCCGTGTTTCATCCTCAGATGAAAACACTGAGGACCAGAGAGGGAAGATCTTCAAGAGCTACAAAGTGTTTGGGGTGCACTGCGAACTGAATATTTGTGTCCCCTGAAGTCCATATGTTGAAACGTAACCCCAAATGTGGTAGTGTTAGCGGGTGGGGTCTTTGGGAGGTGATTAGGTCATGAAGATGGAGCTCTGTGAATAAGATCAGTGCCCTTATGAGATACCAGAGGGATCCCCTTCACCAGGTGACGACACAGCAAGAAGATAGCCAAGAAGTGGGTTCTTAGCAGACATGAATCTGCCAGCACCTTGATCTTGTACCTCGTAGTCTGCTATTACTAACAGAAATAACTGCCTGTTGTTTAAAAGCCAACTCTTCTGTCGTATTTTGTTAGAGCAGCCTGAATAGACTAAGATAGGGCGTTTTACTATCAAAAGTCCTAGACAAGCAACAGACTAATTAAATTTCCAAAGCAGATGACATACTACATGGACAGAAGACTGGTGGTGGAGAGAAGAAATTCTAGAAGAGCATGAGCTAATAGTCTTATACTCATAAAAATGTTTTTTCTTTTTTTTTTTTTCCTGCAAGACATTACTGTTATTCGATCACAAAAAGAGGGTTCATTTAATTCTACATTTGCCTACTTGCTGTTTGGACACCACCACAGCTTCTGGCTTTGGTAAGGAGAGGACTGTATGTTGCACAAACTGTGAAAGGAAGAATAAATAGAATAGAAGAAAAAGAATTTCCCTTAATGTACTTATTTTTTATGTTCATATGAGTTTACGAACACAAATACAATCAAAACCAATATATTCAGGTAAGGTTATCTAGTTTTAAAGCCTTGGCTTCAAGCTAGAACCTTTACTTACTTATTAATCTTGATGATTACTTGCCAGCTTTAACGTATACTACCTTGGAGGATCATAACATTCTTTACAAATGTTAATTAAATAAATGCAAAAAACCCACTTTAGTGATGAATGTTTACCATTTCTTCACAGGTGGGAGTGAAGGAAAAGTTTAAAGAGATTGGTGTTTTAGAAGAGAATCCTAGCTGGGTGGAGAATCTGTGATTACCTATGCAGACTTTAACTTTTCTTCCTTATCAATGCCAAAATTCCAAACCTTGGAAATGAATGTGCATATTTCCTTTATCCCACTTTAGCCAGCCTCTGTTTACGGCAAGATTTCTGGCCAAGGGTGGAGTCTCTCTGTGTGTCTTGAACTGCCTCATTTAAAACAAACCAACAAAGATTCAGATGATTTCCTCCCCTCCAGAAACCATCATTCGCCTTACTGTCAGCTCGTTTCATCTTTGTGCAATAGTACATTTCCTCTGGTTTTCTGGGAGAGTAAAGAGAATGAAAAGAAAGACAGTTTCCAGTGACATGTTACTAGCAGTCACCTTAACATTATGACAGCATATTGAAACAAATGAGTGAGATTATTTTACTAAAAAATCAATAATTCTTTGCACAGATGCCACTGAGTGGTGCAAAATGGAAAGACAGTGGGGTGGGGGAATCAGACCTGGGTCAACTCCTGGCTCTAGAATTTCTTGGCTGTGCATTCTCAAGAAAGTCCCATAAACTCTCTGAGCTTTTGTGACTTCATCTACAAACAGGGGCTCTGATGATACCTTGCTCACATGATTACCATAAACATCAAATATAGGAAAGATTTGTGTGAACTCTATTAAGCTAAAAAATAAGTTGTCATGATAAGCAACTGAAGAACTACGGTACTTTTCCTGATAACACAGATCAGACTTTATTGGTTATGAAATTATAAAATTTGGCAACTGAGATAACAGCTTGGTACTTCTTTCTTCCTAGTGTAATTTATATTTCTTTTTATGAGTTATGCTAAAAAAATTTCTCTAGATGAATTAATATTATATCACACAAAAGAATTAATTCTGAAATAATTACCCAAAAAACTGAATTGATTGCACTTGTCTCTAGAGAAAATGAATGCACTGAGTGCTAGGATTTTTTTTTTTTTAAACACAGCAGTTCTCTGTGTGTATATATCTATTTCTATATCTCTCTTTATCTCTATATATGGTGTGTGTTACGTATATTTACATATGTGTGTAGATAGATAGATAGATAGATAGATAGATAGATAGGGATGATTATGGTAGGTACACCTGAGGAAGAAAAGAATAGTGTGTGGAAGAAGGAAATGGTAGGTTCAAGGTAGAATTTGTTGTCCTGGGATTTGGGTTGGGGTGAAAAGCGGTAAAATTTTACAGAGTCTACTCTGAGTTTCAGGAAAATTCCATCTGACATCAATTTTGTATGATTTGGACCCTCACCTGTAAGAGTCACATCTTAGCAAAAACTGATGGCACAGTGAAATTGGTTAGTTAGGTGGGACTTAAACTAGTTACAAAGGGTGGATGAGTGGGAACCACAGGGCTGCTGCAGCTCCTTGGAGCTAAGACCTCCTGGACACTCCTGGATCTCCTTTCTTTCTTTCTTCCTTTTTCTTTTTCTTTTTCTTTCTTTCTTTCTTTCTTTCTTTGCTTTCTTTCTTTCTTTCTTTCTTTCTTTCTTTCTTTCTTTCTTTCTTTCTTTCTTTTTCTTTCTTTCTCTCTTTCTTTCGCTGTTTCTTTCTTTGTTTCTTTGTTTCTTTGTTTCTTTCTTCCTTTCTTTCCCTCTTTTTTTTAAAAATTAGACATTGAGTACTACTGGGGTTTATCCATGCATGCAACTTTCTTTCTTCACTGATAAAGATTTCTAAATTTGAATCTCAGTTCCAGAGTACCACATTTCTGTAATTTCTACTCAGCACTTCTCCACCTGATTTTCCAGCTGGCATTTTAAGCTCAACCTTCTCCCTAAAGGCCAGTGTCCATCTCACACTCCTCCTCCACATTTATTCCTCTGTAGAGTAAGGAGGGGTGAACCAGCAGATAGTCACACACCTTCTCAGCTTCCCTGGCAGCATTTTCTTTGCTCTGACCTGGGGCTACAGACTGATCTTTGATGCTTCCTCTTCTGTTGCTATAATATGCGTATATGCATATATATGCATATATATATTATAGCATATATATATGCATATATATGCATATATATATTATAGCATATATATATGCATATATATGCATATATATATTATAGCATATATTATATGCTGTAATATGCATATATAGCGTATAACATGCGCTATAATCACTATAATATGCAATCCACCTATGCAGTGGTCATGGCAATGGATTTTATAATTTTATAAAATTTCACTCTTTCACTTTAAATGCTGAGTAGTTTCAGATTTAAATTGCTTTTTTCAAAAAGTATTACTGGCTTCCAGACTTCAGTCTTTCTCCGTTAAATACTTATCTAGATTGCTTCGAAGTTAAGCTTCTCAAACCTGAGTCTGATGACGTCACTTCTGTATGCCAATCTTTCTCTGCCTCCTGATGGCCGGATAATTTAAGACATTATTCAGGCTGGTGCTCAGGAGTCTCTAAATACTCTTCTAGCTTGCAGCCCTCTCCCTCAATCAGAGTCAATCTTAATCAAATCTCCCTTTTCTTCTTTCCAAATTTTTAAGCATAGGTTATCTCTCCTTTTTAAAAACTCCCTTAACACTATTTATTGTCACTTATAAGTGCCAGAAACTGAGCCCCAATAAACTCAAACAAAAAAGCAAAGTGTTTGTCTCACATAACTGGGAAACACAGGAGGATAACTGCTTCAGACCCACTGGCACCATGAACTCAAGGGTTTTGTCTCCTCCACTGCTTACCTCTGTTCCTTGGTATGTTTTGCTCATTCTTTCTTACCCCATTCTTCTCTTTCCAGGAAGTCAGGAAATACTGTTTCAAGCAACACTCCTCATCCCTGACCTTAAAATCCGAAGACTCAGGGACTAGGGAAAGCTCCTTCCCTTCACCTCTCTTAGGGACCAGTGACCAAGTCTTAGGAAAGACACAGCTTATTCATGTGCTGATAGTGAGAGGAAGTTATGGTAGAAAGATCTGAAAATATAGGGGCGTTAATCAATCAGGTTCCTCCTCTACTCCAGAGAAACAGAACCAATAGAATATGTACGTGGCTGGCAAGTCCAAAATGTGCAAAGTGGGTAGAAGGCTGGAGACTCAGGAAGAGTCTATGTATTTAAAAATAAAATGTGCATATACAGACACACATACACATTCAATAACTCACTGCTCCTATGGAACTTCAGACCATATGAGGTTCTGTTTTTGATTTCTAAAATGTTTTCTTTTCCTCTCCATCATATTAGAAATAAGTGTGAAGAGAAATATTGCTGAGTCTTTGTCCACTGTGGACAAAGGCGAAAATGTGGGGAGGGGCCCAGTGACAGAGACACAGCTTTGACTGAGGCTGAAAACCACCCAGCACAGCCCTCTCTTCTCTGCCAGAGGTGGAGGTCCTGGGAGGGACCTGCATGGCTGGGTTCTGTGGGAAAGCAGCGAGTGCTCACAGAGTGGAAATGGCCTAGAACTCCATCTTGAGCTCAGAAGTTCAAAAAGCCCGCAGAGCAGAGTTGTTGATTCCATGCCTTGGTTGGTTGGCCTGAAAAGGCAACCAAGGTGAAAATGAAAATTATCTGGTAATAATGGTTTTCTGGAACGGCTCATTGAATGTTTACTAACTGCCCATATTGAGCCTTTGAAGCCCCAGTCCTGTTCTGGTGGCTCTCAAGTTGCAATTTGATCAGAATCTTAGTGTCACAACAAACTCCAGCCTCTAATGATTGTCGCTTTTATAGATATTTGAATTCCTTCTGCAGACATTGATTGAACACATAGTACTTACCAGACGAGGTGTGCTCCAAGCTCTGTGACATTTAGAGAGCAGAGTTTCAAGGTGGCAGCAGGGGACAAATCCACATAAGTATGATAAAATAATTTAAAAGTTGTAGGAGATTTCCCCCCTCAGAATATTGTGGAAGAATGACTGGCTCTTTCAAGAAACATTTACTGTATACGAAATATGCTTTAGGGATTGTGGAAGGTTTTGATTCCTTGAGATCATAAACTTTATGCTCTTTAAGTGATCACCTTGGAAACATATTTACTCAGAGTAAGAGTCACAAACGTTTAGTGACATGTATAGGGGCAGGCTCAGTGTCCTGCTTATGTATGTGTGTCTGCATGTCTGAATATTAAGGCTGAGTGCAGATAAATCACTAGTAATCATAGTAATAAAGACATAAATGTAGCTTTTCTGGAACTTATCTCTACACTATTCTGTAAAGTAAAGTAAAATTTATTAGTAAATTTCATTAGTTCTTGCTCACGTTCATTTGTGCATTTACTCATTCAGTAAACTTTATGACAGATGAAAGATACTTGATTCTATTTATCGAAACTGGCAATGGAACCTGGTAAAGAGGAGGCTTAAGTGACAGGAATACTTGCCTGCCTGGTCTCTGGCCAAAAGCCTTCCTCTGTTGCTTTTAATAACAACAAGCCAACATTTTCATACAATGCTCGCAGTAACCAGGATGTAGGAATGCACCCATGTATCATACACCAGATGATACCCGGAGCACATATGTGATTAGTAATGAGTATAAATTCACATGGCCAGAAAGTGACAGACCTGAGATTTGACCCCACATCTTTTAAAGCCAAGACCAGTTCCCCTTTCATAAACTTATAGCCAGCCGGTCGATTTTGCTGAAAAGACAAAATACAGATGCCAATATTGCAGCGATTTTACTTGAGCGTTTCTTTTTAACCTTCCGAGGGGAATGATTTCTTTCTACCAGCATTCTGCTTACGGCTGACTGCAAATTTATTTGCTGAAGGTTCAATGGTATTTGATTGTAGTTTTTGTTTTATCGAATGAGTTGAACACACGCACACTCTGGGTAGAATTGGTCCACAATTTCCTAGCTTTATCAGACTGCAAAACCAGCATCAAAATAGAAAATGGCACTTTCCTCTGTTCAGTTACAACCCTAATTATTATTTTTTACATAAATGGAACTGCAGTTAGGCGGCCGGAGGATCAAAGGCAGAGCTGCATTAAGGAGCAGTCAGGCTGCTGAGGCTGGCTGGCTTCTGACAGCTTTCAGCTGCTTTGATCAGACACCTATCAGCACAGACAGGCACATTTTTTTGCCTTTTGTCTGAGTCAGGAAATGAGAGAGATGATAGCTGCCTTTTGGTCCTAATCCTAACCACTCTGCTTGACAGGAGATGAAAGGTACACCAATTACTATTGGTAATAGCTGACTACAGTGTGTATTCATTATCCCAGTTATCGCTACAAATTACACGGTATTCTCGGGTACCTGAGGAAAGGAAATATTTAAAGCAAGCAAACTCTCTACCAGCAATATCTGATGAGCCCCAGGAGAAGAGCCCCCCGTCAAAGCGTTTTCAACACAGCCTCACCAAGAGGATGAAACCCAGTGGAGATTCCCAGTCTCCTGGCATTAGTTTTCCATGACAGTATCCAGCTGAGAAATGTGTGTGGGTGAAGCTATAAAATGAGAGAACACAGTGCTCTATGGGGCTATATCTACGATTCGGGCTGTCTTGTCCACAAATATTTTCTCAAGGGCAGTTTAGGTTATTGCTTTGGGGCATAAGTGGATGACACAGCATGTGAATATGCACCCATTTAATAAACTAATTTTAGGATTCAACTATGAAAACTGTGCAGCACCAGATATACATTCTGTTTCCGGAGGCGGGGGCGGGGGGGTGGGGTGGGGCAGCGGTTTAGATTTGTAAAATGTCTGAAGTAACAACTGTAAAAATGGTAATATTTGCAACTGCTTTCCCAATAATAACATGTATGTGTGTGTTTGCGTGTGCGAATTTGTGAATGTGTTGATGGGGATGATGGAATTACACCTGACTCAGAGACTTAGGGTCTATATAATGTCTATATGCTTTTACTTAATCTTCATAGCAATGTTGAGACACAGCTATTATTATAAGATCTCAAAATGTGACAAACTATGACTCAGAAATTTATTGTAACTCATTCAGAGTCAACTGAAAAAAAAGTCATGATTTTGATTCCATGTTTATCTGATGTATCTCCGTATTGGGTGTGTTTGAGTCTCCTTATTATCATGAATTTATTTAAATATTTATACCAGCTCATGGTCTAGCTTCAACCTGAAAGTTTTCTCCATCTTCTAATCCTACACTGTTTGCGAGGCCCAGATCATTTGTCACCCACTTTGTAAAAGTTGATATTATTATTCTGCTGAAAATTACTCTCTCTACTTTCTGAATATCCAGAGCACAACCCACATTGTGATATGTGTTAGAGTTATATCTGTGTATGTTTGATATATGCACAAGATCTGAGCTCCTTGAAGACATGGCCAAATCTTATTCATCTCTGTATCCCTAGCTAGTGCGGTACCTGACAAAAAGAGCAAAGCAAATATTCAATAAATATTTAAATTCAACTGAATCCAATTACCAGAAAAATAGCTGTTATCAGGTCAAAGGCTCCCTGGTAAGCTGTTCTTTACAATTTTTCTATCTACCTTAGTTTTGACTTTTTAAAGAAAATTTAATCTAATAACTTCCCATAATTAAAGAGAAATCACATTTAGTTAAAAAATGTAGTGCTTTTTCCTCTGGTAATGGTCAAATAATTTGTAAGAAACAAAGCCTCAAATAGATAACAATATTAAACTCTGGAAAAAATATTAAAACACACAGAGACAAAACTATATGAAGGCACTAGAGATATTTCCATAGCAGATAGAGCTGGAGGAGCGTTAATATTGAAAGGAAGGTACCAGGAGAGGTTTGCTGGGTCAGGGAAAAAGGAATTTTGAAATCCATGAAAAAAAAAATTCAAAATTCACCACCATCACTCAATGGAAATGTCACTCGTGCAACCTGAGGGCAGAGGCTAAAACTGGGAGGGTACTTTTGGGCTCCATACACCCAGGTGGATGCATGGAGGCTGGACAGTGTTGGAAGATTCTAGAACTCATGAATCATCAACATGAACTAACCATGGCTTCTTTCCAAGGAAAAGCCCAGCCCTAGTATTGGTAGAATGAGAATGATTCAGCCAGAGTCAGTAGGTACCAATGAAAGTGAGGGTTCATTTAGGGGGCAAAAAACAAAACCAGCTGATCTCTAGAAGGAGAGTACCACATTTTTTTAACACTTCATGATAACAATCGAAAATAGAGTTTAGAGTTGTGAAGCTAAAATCGTTATTTGGCCACATCCATCTTTTACGAGCATAAGAAAATCAATCAAAATTAAACTGGAGAAGAGAAAAGGGTTTTGGTCAAATACCACACAAAATTATTGTAAAATAAAGTAGAAAAAAATGAGTAAAATACTGTCCTCAGAGGAATTAAAAGCATGTCAGAAAGTTGCATATAAAATAGATAAAATGTGCAAACTAATATATCAAAATAAGTTAGATGAAATTAAGAAAATGGTAGAAGCTATGAAAATACAATATTTAGAACTTGAAAAACTCAAGTGACTGGACCAAGAAGAAGATTTTAATTTCAGCAGACAGAATTTAGAGAAGAATTATTAATAAAATAACAATTTCAGAGATAAATATTACACAAGGAGGAGGTCAAAAGCATGTAAACAGTAAGTAAACAGCATAGATTATGCCTTGATATATTAGAAGATGTAAAGAAAAACATTTTAGTGAAGAAAAACATTAAGAAAAAAAAAACTGGAGAGAAAGTGATGTAGAAAATAGCCAAGAGAGAGTTAACATCTTTCCTTCTCTCTATGTATAGGAGTCAATGAAGAAGCAATAATTTAAGAAATAATTCAATAATTTAAGAAAAATTTCCTGAAATTAAAGACTTGAAACCATAATATGAAAGCACACAGAGCATATCTGAGGAAAATCAACCTAAAATAGATAGAGCTTATTCATAATTTATTATATTTTTAGATTTTAAATATATACATGCATGATTAATTATTAATTAATTATATTCCATTTTTAATCTTTTGAAAATCTTAAGCAAAAATACCAAGTCATTTATAAAAGGAAGAAAGTCAGACTGACATCACAATTTTTGGCAGTAATGACATGTGCCATGAGACAATAGAAGAATGTATTTAACATAAACAGGGAGAGAAAATATAAGCCAAGGACATATGTCAGGCAAACTGGCCTTGAAAAATAAAGATTAAAGACAAGGTGGAAAACCAGAAATCATAAATCTAAGATGAGAAAATATAGGCAGTGTACAACTATCAAAACACAGAGTGAATATAGAGAGTGTATCTGAATAGTCAAAAAATATATATACTGCTTTGATTACCACATAGGAATTAATTGGGTAAAATATTATTTCTTCAATTTGGCTGCTACAGGAAAAGGAGAGGAGAAAGAGAGAAGTTGTTACTAGACATTAAAAAGCTGATAATAGTAGAAAAGCAATAGACAGTTCCAAGGAAAAGAGGCTGCTGAATGTATTATAGAAAGCCATTAGCATGAAAGAAACTGTCAGGGAAAAAAATGCAACATTTCCTAAATGTCAAGAATTATACATTTAAAAGCATGAATTAAATATAATGACAATAAAAGACTTTCAGATTG
Source organism: Physeter macrocephalus (assembly GCF_002837175.3). Taxonomy (NCBI): domain Eukaryota; kingdom Metazoa; phylum Chordata; class Mammalia; order Artiodactyla; family Physeteridae; genus Physeter; species Physeter macrocephalus. The sequence goes on from NC_041225.1 coordinate 28,280,869, forward strand.
GCTAAAAGAACAAATTCTAACCAAAATCTTTTAAAAGAGTCAAACCAAACCAAAAAGATGAAAAGAGTAAATGTAAAAGTCAGAGGTAATGATATGCTAGTTAAATAAGAAGAAACAAAGCAGAGGTCATGATTTAGATACCTAGTATAGTCAGATCTGACGTCCCAGATCAAAAAGCATTAACAGAGAAGAAAAAGGACACTCAAAAATGTTAAATACGATAATGCATGGTTCTTCTGTAACAATTATAAAATTATGCACCAAATAACACAACTTTCATAAGGCTGAAACTTCAAGAGATGCAAGGAAAAAGAGAATCATGCTGCAACCAGATTTAACAAATCTCTAGCAATCCCAAATGGATCAAGTGCTAAAATTAATTTTAAAAGAAAGTAATGAATAATGAATAAAGTAAATCATATAATGAGCATACATTGAACTCTGAACTCCAATAATAGAACATAATTTTTTTTACAAACGCACATGAGACAATTAAAAATTAACTGTAACTTAGGGTACCAAGTAAACTCCAATAAATGGTAAATAATACAAATCATACAAACAATATGTTCTATCCACAATGCAAAAACACTAGAGATTAACAAGAATAACAACAGCAACAATCTGTTTAAACTGTTAGGAGAAGAGGGAAAATCAGAGCAAAATTAGAAAGTTTTATTAATGTGATGGAACTGGATACAAAATAATATTTACAGAAGAAGTTATTACACTAGTGTTTTTACACCAGCTCACTGCCTGTTTTGTAAATAAAGGTTTATTAGAACACAGCAACATCCATTTCTGTAGGTACTGCCAGTTGCTGATTTTGTCTTACTATGGCTGAATTGAGTAATTGCAACATAGACCATGAGGCACATAAATGCTAAAATTTTTACCAAATTTCCTTTTACAGAAAAATGTTTACTGAACCCTGATCTGTGGAATACAGCTAATGTAATAATCAGGTTAATGTTTATAGTATTTTATAAGTATATAAATTTAAAAATTAAAAATATATATTTGAAATAAGAAAAACGCACAAAAAGGAATTTTGTAGTTCTTTGGATTCCAGGGATAAAAGGGACCAGATTTACCCTACTACCTGAAACAATTAAAAACCTGCAAACTATGTGAAACAATAGTGTGCAGTCATTGTAGCCCAGAGAAGGATCCTGAGAGATGAAAAACAAGCATGATGAATCATACAATAATCCTAAATTGCTCCCTGAAGAGTGTTCAGGTATCATTGCAGGGAAATGTAACCTTATTATTGCATCTTGGTCTTCCTGAGTTGAAGAAACAGAGCTAGAAGTCAAAGGAGGCCAAATATGTTAATTTATAGGCAGAATACTGAAGAAGAGAAGGCTGCACAGAAGTAGAGTCCTAGGGATCTGAGAGGATTCCTTTCAAGTATTCAATTAAGTACTGATCAGAGCAGGTATATGAGAAATCTACCTGAGTCAATAAAAACAATAATAATAATGATATAACCTCAGGTATTATAGCAGACAGCACTTGGTGACTGCACAGTGCCTTTTCCCACTAGGCAAACTGGAAAGCCTCATAGTTTACAGGGCATTGGCTGGTGTACACAGAAGCATCTTGCCTCACTAGTGAGGAATGATTATCTCTAGACTGAATGTTGCAGTGGGCCAACATAATCTCATAAAAAACATTTTATAAAAACCCCCAATGTTTAGAAAAATTATAAAGCACACAACAGGGTAAAAGTCATAATGCATGGCACCTAATCGAAGAAACCAGGAATCCAATTATGCAGAAAAATACAACCTGTAAAGAAGAGAAAATCAACCAATAGAAACACACTCAGAGATGTTATAGATGAAAGAATTAGTAGATAAAGACATTTAAAAAGCTATTATTACTATATTTTATTTGTACAAGGAGGTAGAGGAAATATTGAACATGTTAGAAATATTGAAGATTTATAAAAGACAGAAATTAAACTTATAGATAAAAAATGCCTGAGATGAGACACTGAATGCATTAATTTCATATTAGATACTGCATAAGAAAAGATTAGTGAATGCAAAGACATAAAAATAGAGCATATTCAAAAAGAGAAAAAAGACGGAAAAAAGAGTAAAAGACTAGAACTATGTTTTTGTAAAGTTCTTATACTGTATGTAACATTGTAAAATAGTAATTAAAGGTAGACCCAATGGAATAAATATGTATATAGCAACCCTAAAGCAACAATAATAGAAGAAACAAATAATTATAAGAAGCCAATAAGATAGATAAAATGGAATCATAAAAAATGTGATTAATCCAAAAGTAGAAATTAAAAAAGAAAAGGGCAACAAAAAAGAAGAGGTGGTGGGAAAAAAATGGAAAACAAATAGAAAAGTAGCAGTTACAAACACAACATACAAATAATTATGTTACATGTAAATAGTCTAAACAACCCATTTAAAAAGAAAAGATTATCAGATTGGATCTTTTAAAAAAGCAAGACTCAAGTAAATACTGCCTACAAGAATCCCACAATAAATATAAAGGCTGAAATAAAACAGATTGAAAAAAAGAATGGAAGAAAACATTCAAACTAATCTGAGTCCAAATAAAACTTGAGTTGCTACATTAATCAGAAAAGGTAAACTTCAGCACAAAAAACCTTTTATTTGGGATGGTAATTTCATAATGATAAAGAGGTTATATCATCAAGAGGACATAATGGTACTAAATGATTATGCATCTTATTACCAGAATTTCAAAATACGTACATCAAAAACAAGGAGAACGTAATAGACAAACCCGTAATTAAGGTCAGATATTTAAACATCCCTCTCTCATTAACTGACAGAAGAACTAAGTAGAAATTCATTAAGGATATTTAAGATCTGAGCAGCATCATTAATCAAATTGACCTAGTAGACATATATAGAATACTAAAACCCAACCCAGAATACATAATATTTTCAAGTTTAAACAAGATACACTATATTCTATATCATAAAACAATGCTCAATAGATGTAAAAGGATTCAAAGCATATGAATTTTGTTTATTAATTTACTGATTTGTTTATTGCACAATAGAATTAAGTTGATAATTGATGATATAAAGATATCTGGAAACCTCTCAAATTTTTAGAATGTAAAAGACACATTTCTAAATAACATGTGAACAAATGAAGACCTCAGAAAACATTTTTAAAAGAATAAAAATAGAAACACATATCAAAAGCTGTCATATGGGGCTTAATGTGTTTAATTAGAAATTTATCCCACTAAAGGACTCAAATAAATGACTTCTGCTTTCAAGTTAAAAAATTAGAAAAAGAAGAGCAAATTAAACCCAAAATAAGCAGAAGAGGGAGATAAAAAGAATAAGTGCAAGAATCAATGAAATCTAAAAGTAAAAGCAAGTGATGAAAACAATCAAACCAAAATTTGCTTCTTCTGCAAAGTTATTAATACTGGTAAACTTTTAGCTAGCCCTATAAGAAAAAAATATATAAATATCAGGACTAAAAGAAAAGCATACAAGTTTTACAGATGTTAAAAGAATAACAAATGAATGTTATGAACAACTTTATACTAATAAATTCAACAACTTAGATAAAATGGACTAGTTCTTTGAAAGAAACAAAACTTTCTCCAAGAAATAGATTAACTGAATAGTTCTATATCTATCTAAAAGTTAAAAGTGTAGCTTAAAATTTTCCCATTAAATAATTTTAGACACACATCTGGTATCACTGGTAATCAAAACAAAAATTTAAGGAAGAAACAATACAAACTCTACCCAATCTATTGCAGAAAATTGATGAAGGAATAATTTCACACTAATTACATGAGTTCAGCATTACCTTGACACTCAAACCAGATGAAGACATTACAAGAAAAAGAAAAGAATTCCTTATGAACATAGATGCAAATATTCTCAACATGATTTAAAGAACTAGAGAGTGATCAACAATACGGTAGCCAATAATGTGGGTCTTCTTCTTGTTATGTCTGCATTCAGAGATAGTAGACAGCCATTAAAATTATGCTCCCAAAAGATAATTATTGAGTGAAAACATCAGAGTGTAAAACTTTGTATGCTCCATCCTCTCAATGCAGTTGATTAGAATAAAGCACATATAAATAATAGTGTAGGAGTAGAGGTGATTTTTCTCATTTATATTTTCTGTATTTCCAAAATTCTACAATGTCAATACATTATGCTAATATCAATTTTTATTTACTTAAAACATATATTATTACATACATTATTACTTAAATAATATATATTTATATGATTATATATGCTATAATACTTATTTTAAAATAAATACATATGCATTTATTTAATAAGAATATATTTAATATCTATATTAAAAAGAGAAAATTCATTTGCAGTAGTCTAATTTTATAGGCAATTTTTCTAAGGCACTTACTTTGTGCCAGTCTCTTTGCTCAGCACTTTCTATATAATTTCTTTTTTAATTCTCTCAGGTACTTTACAGACATTACATTTCACAGTATTTCACCCATAAGGAAACCAAAACCAGAGCTTAAGTAACTCATCCAAAGTCACTCAGCTTATAAGATCCTATATTTTGATATCCTGATGTTTAGCAATAGAAACCCCATGCCAGGCCATTATTTCATTCTGTCCAGTGAAAATAATTTAAAATGAGACAAATTTATTTTCCTGTATCCTTTACTTATTGTTTCCATCTTTTTTCATCTAAGTATTCTTCCACAGGCAAGCTCTCTGGGTACTTTTAAACAAGAGCACGTTGCCCAGCCCATGGTCTTTCTGATCCTTGCCCAAACCTTGAGCCTTCCCTTTCCCGTCTAAGCATCTCCAGTTCTGCAAATTTCGTCATGAATCATTATTCCTGGATAGTCCTCTATTCTAATGACACACCTGGATGCAGTTTAGATTGATCTACCACTGATGATATTTTTGTTTAGCAAATTTCAAGTGTTCTAACTTCTCTGGTTCAGTGAAAAAGAATTAGAAACTTCAGTCCATTAAAAAAAAAATGCATAATGACCCTTTAAAAATTCTGTACTTCATTGGATTCAAACTGTTTTTTTTACTTCTATTTTACCATGAATTAGTCAAAATAGAGCCATGATAGAAAATTGAGATCAAGCAAATGGGGACATTTCTGGAACAGTAAGTCTTATTTAGGTAGGAATAAAGCACTGCAATTATTATATAGTTTATATTTTACATACCACTCTTTCTATTTCTGGGTTAATTCTTATAGAGCTAACCATTATGTAATTGAGCACTGTAGCAAAATGTATACAGGGAAGTACTGAAATAAACCCCCTTCATTCCTTATCAGCTCTCTACTGTACAACTCTTCCAGCAAGCAAGAACTGCACTAAAAACAGATGTTAAAAAAGAAAAAAGATGTTTTATGTATTTCTTACAGTAAGATGCTCTAGTGAATAAAGACATTGACTAAATAAACAAAATAAATAATCTATGATTCTGTAAATGATACTAATTAATATGTGTATAGAATTTAAAATATTTTTCTAAAATATTTTTCAGTTAATACTCTCAACAGTAATATGAGACAGGCATCATTTTCACATACAATTAAAGGTTAGAAACTGAGGCTCATGTATATTAAGTAACATGTAGTGAGAATTTATCTGGTAAAACCAGACCTCCCTTTCAGTTACACAAGAGTTCATTCAGGTGTGTTATTTTGTTCTTGCTGTTTTTCTTTCTTTCTTTTTCTTTTTCTTTTTTTTTTTTGCGGTACGCGGGCCTCTCACCGCTCTGGCCTCTCCCGTTGCGGAGCACAGGCTCCGGACGCGCAGGCTCAGCGGCCACGGCTCACGGGCCCAGCCGCTCCGCGGCACGTGGGATCCTCCCGGACCGGGGCACGAACCCGTGTCCCCTGCATCGGCAGGCGGACTCCCAACCACTGCGCCACCAGGGAAGCCTTTTTTTTTTTTTTTATAAGTAATACTACTTCACAGTGGCTGGGGGATTTCAATGGTATACATGTATATCCATACAAATACAATTTAAAGTGTTGTTAACATCTGCAGTTGATTATTGGAGCTATTATTGCATATATTGCTATATACGCCAATCTTTTCTAACATAACTGTGATTATGCACATTCTTTTATGGAGATTTTACCCTAAAAGTAGCCAGCTGTATTGCACTCTGCTCTTTGGGAAGGTTATTAGGGAGTGATTTATTGATGGCATCCAAAACTCTTTATGGCTAGGGCATAGTCTGTAATGTCTGCCTGCCTGCCTACAGGATATCATACCTTGTTTCCGTGGAGCTATAAAACGTGAAGCGCAAGACCTCTGTCTGATTTTACTTCCTTAGATCTGTGCTGACTCCATCTTGGTACTCCTGAAAATGGGAAAATGTACACAAAAAAGAAAAAATGGCAGGAAGACAAATAAATACTATCACAGTTATAAATCTGAGTATTATGTTAATTAAAGGAATGGCATTTTTCTTTTATTTGGTTCATTCTTTAAAATAGATGATTTGTTTTGCTGGATTAAGCCACTTTCTGAAATTGTCTTGTTCGTTGGTGATTCTAAGAAACATAATGTTAAATTAGAGCAGAAAACCACAAAAAGACATGTACATTTTACTGCCAGTGCGTAAAAACACGTGTCTATGTCATTTAGGTACAGGAAGGAAATAGAAAAATGAAATCTCCATGTCAAGTTAGTGGGACCGTGTTGTTACAAAATATTTAATACTGATGATAGAAAATATTTTTATAAATTAGAATTTTAGGATTAAAATTTAAACCTTGGCCTCTTGACTTATTTGCTTGAAAATTACACCAATATTTTTCCTGTGTTTACAATAATACGGCTATTAAATACCAATTAAAATTTCTACAGAAGTTTGAAGATCAACATTTCATTCATTTCCACATATTCCTTATGAATAGGGCCAGAGAGGTATTGGCTGTTCTCCTCAATAAAATCACAGTTTGTCCATAAATATTGGAGTATTTTAGACGATATAGATTTGGTGTGTAGGGCAAAGAGGAAACAAAGTATTCTTCGCTTTTGAACTTTATCAACTGTTTTTAAAGTTACAATTGAAGTATTTAACGGACCTGCTGTAAGTAGTGGCCACACCTGCTGCTTTATGTGCATAAGTACATATAACTCACACTTCCAAACATAAGATATGCATTATTAACTTAGTCTTATAAATAAGGGAATTAGGGATGAGATCTGCTCTTTTTTCTAACAATTTTATTGGAGTCGAGTTGATTTACAATGTTGTGTTAGTTTCAGGTGTACAGCAACGTGATTCAGTTGTACATATACATATATCCATTCTTTTTCTGATTCTTCTCCCATATATGTTATCACAGAGAACTGAGCAGAGTTCCCTGTGCAGTACACTAGGTCCTTGTTGGTTATCTATCTTATATATAGTAGTGTGTGTGTGTGCGTGTGTGTGTGTGCGTCTTGACATGAAGAATTGTGCTGAGCACTTGTCTGAGCCCCCAATGCACACATTGGCATAATTACTGAATGAACGCACTGGGACTGAATTTTGGAGCTCACTATGCCTTGTTGTTCCCCAAATTTTGCACCTGGTTGGATACAGGTTTCCCTTTCTTTTGTCACCACGTAGACTTTACTGATTTCCTCCGAAAGTCCTCTGCAGATGTCCCGGATGTTACGTGGTGTTGTTGGCTAGCCAGCTGGTGGTCGGCTGTCATCCCGATCATGGTGAACCCTTGTGCCACTGGCCGCCTCTCCTCTGAATCTCTTTTCTAACCGACCTCCCTGAGTATCTCTCCTTCACGTTGGTACCCACTCAAGTCATTCTGACTTCATGTCTTCTGTCCAGTGATCAAAGCTGCGCTCGTAATCTGAGCAATCATCTTTGTGCTATCTAACCTTGAATTTGAACTCCGGGGCTTTGCTCTGTAAGTATTGATACCCCAGTCAGGGTGTGACACCATTTGTAAAACAGTTCAGATTTGCCATTACCACTTGGGCAGGATTTGCAGTGGATGATGTAACTTTGGCGTAAGTTCCTGCTTTGTCAAACCACCTCAGCTGGGGCTTGAGGTTCCTTCAGAGCTGATGCTGAGCCAGTCCGTATAATGATGGTAATGCTTCCTTCACAGCTGCCAAGTGCTATGCCTTGTGCCAGCTGTTCTGCATGTGTTATGTCCAATCTTATTGAAGAGTCTTAAAACAGGTCTTGTTATACCCGTAAGGAACTCATGACCTACTTAGAGGAAAATAGAGTCAAAATACAACTTTGGGGCCAAATCCCTGTCCTCTCTGCAGTATTCTGGGATACTAGCAAATGTGGGCTGGTGACCAGGAGACACACATGAAGACCACAGTCCCCCATGTTTCACATTTCCGATGCCCATGCTTGGTTGGTCTGGGCTGGGACTGGAATACTTCTCCAGAGTGGACAGTAAAAGCCATCACATACCTAGTGCTGGGGTGATTAAACGCTTCACATACACTCTCTCCTCAAGCTTGGTGACAACCTGTGAGGTATGTAATGGAATCCCTATTTTATAGGAGTCTCAGCAACCTGGAAATGTCACACAGGAAGAACCAGGTTCTAGCTCCCAGGGGTCGAGCTCGTTTCTCTCTGCAGGCTCTTAACCATCATTATCCCCGTCTCTTATCCCCATCTCACTCTGAGTTCTTGTATATTTCCTGACATCTAGCTTTACCCCTTATTTCACATTCTTTGAGGTTCTAACCCAAATAGTTCGATCATCTGGAAGTATAAGGTTGCTCCCTTATTTGATGTAATGGCTATGCTTCTGAGGTTCCAAACTAACTTATTGCAAAATGAGTTAAATCCTCCTTGGACCCTAATATTACCTCCAGCTCAGTAAGTTTGCACTTCGTGATGAAAGAATACTTTTTTCAAATATTTGATCCACATGTGCAGTATCCAGCTTTTAAAAAAAAATTTGCTCAGTATTAAAAAAAGTCATTTTATTTTGGGAAACATTACAAATTGCTAAGATAATTCATATCTGTTAATTTGCACTTTGATCATTGAGTATTTACAAGTTTTAAAGGTAAATCTTTAAGAAACATCAGGTCTTCAATAAAAAATAAATTTAAAAAAGAATAATCAGGTCATCTTAATGAATAGAAATAGTGATTAGAATTAGTAAGACATTTGTAGCAAAAATGTTCTCTTTCTGCTCTGCTGGTGAAAAGATAAATTTAGCAAGAAATGTTAATGCAAACTCACTTCAGGGCCTTTCTCTTATTTTGGTCTTGGTTTCCATTTTCCTCATGAATAGAAGTTTGTATTTAGTAAAAGTATGCTATATTTAAAATTTACAAATATAATGCTATCCTTAAGTATTCTGCTTCATAACATACAGGTGTAGTATGTCTTATTTGATAGATATCAAATATTTCATTTAAAAAGTAACACAGCATTACAGTACGTTAATATCTTGAATTTACCACTGTAGAATATGCTACCCAAATAACATCAGATAGGAACTGGGTTTGGCGCTGATGTACATTCAGGCTGGTGAATTAGCCAGTTTTTATTTTTTATGCTTGGGTACTTTCAAACGTTATGAAGTAGCATATGTGTCAGAGGGCAGATTATGGGATAAATTAAAAATGCAGATTTAGAGACAAAAACCAACAAAATTTCTTTAACTGTGGAATTGCCAGAAGGAATTATGAGTTGTTATCTTGTTAACCTGTCCCTCGGAGGTAGCATCCTATTAAACATTCTTAGACTTGACTGATAAATTCTAGCAAATCTTTGTCAAGATTGATCACCTAACACAATAGCAACTAGTCCTTCATGAATAAAAGATGACCAAGTGGGTAAAAGAATAGAAAAGCTCAAAGTAATTATGGCGATCAAACTTCTACAGTGATAACATTTTGTACTTCATTATTACATCATCAGAATACATCTTGCATACAATATTTGTAAAGGAACTGAAACCAAATTGTGGCAGAAGAAAGTCACTGTAGTTTACGGACCACTCAGATCTGTTATTGTGAACAAGAAGTCTCTGCCTACCTTGCTAGGAGAGAAAGGGTGAAGTTTTAAGAGATGAATTAAGCACCTATGATCCAGCCCCTCCCTCTGGGGCTCAGTGCTATGCTACCTGCAACGTTACACAATAGATCTATCTATGTAGGCTGTGCCTCTCTCAGTAGATGTTCAAGCTCTTTTATATGAAGACAATCTTGTATGTTGCCTTTTATCCCTCTCACAATATTCAAATATACTGTCAGTCCTGCATAAATATTTATTCAATAAATGCCAAGCATTTAGAAAAATATATGGAAGGGGGAGACCAGCAAGACAATATAGAGACCACTTCAAACGAATTAACCAAAACTGCCTTGCCACATTCTTCTTCTTGGGGAAATATTCAATCCAGGAACCATTCTTTAATTGAACCTTCCCTAGGGGACTGATCTGAGAACATACGATAATACTGCTACATGTAAACCCATTTATGGGAATTATTAAGTCACTAATATGATAATTTAATCCTTCCGGCAGTTACAATCTTGGTTTAACCTTTCTTAGATGCATCACTAGGTCACACTCCAGTATCATCAGATGCTTGTTTCCAGTAGCAAATTGTTCTGGGAAGTTATCTTAATTAATTCAAACTAAGCACTTATCACATTGTGAAATGAATATACTTGAACAATGGCTGACTAGTTCAACATTTTTATATGTATTCTTATATTTTTAATCCTTACAGATGTTTTCACACGAAGGTCAGGTCATTATTCAAGACAAGAATCCCCGAGGCCCAGAGTGAATCTGCATTTGTTCACTTGTGAATTTGTTATTTAGTCAGATTGTCCCTTCTGACAAGCCTTTCTGCTTAGTCTGAGTTGGTGTTTGCACTGAAGAATCTTTCAGTTGTTGCTACAATTCACAAGACTCTGCTTACATCTCTCTGGCCAGGATCTCCTCATTCTCCTCAACTCCTCACACACTTTTGCACACAAACTCTGCTCCAGATGTAATGAACTATGTTCAGTTTCCTGAGAAACCAGGCACTATAATCACTATGCCTTTTCTTATGCTGCCTCCCCCGCTTCCTCTCTCTCTCTGAAAAGTGATGCAACACCCAGTCTTTTCTCAAACCTCAGACCAAGTATCCCCTCCTGTAGAAACACTTTCCTATAATCTGTACCATTTTATCTCTGCACCTCCCAACTCCCCACCCTAAAGATGTATCCTCCCATTTTGGCTGGGGAATCTCTTCGCATTGTTACACCACCTGGTGTATCATGGCATGTATCAAACTATATTGTAATTGACTATCTGCTTACCTAGATTATAAATTTCAGAAGACAGGAGCCTGGGCATTTTATCTTTATACACTTAGGATCAAGACCATGGTCTTTTATAGTAGGTACTCAGAAGAGTTGTGAATTGATCAAAATAGATAATCTTGTGATAATACATTTATTGCTTTTTCCGATCACAGCTTTCATCTGTGCAACATTGCATGAACTTTTCTAATCCTGGAGTTATAATTAGGCAGAATCCATAAACTTCTGTTCAATTTTATTTCTGAAACTTTAAAACTTTTACCCTAGCCTCCAGCGCAGGCATTGCTATCACCTCTGCAGCTTGGGGATGAGGGAGGGATATCTCACTTTCAGATACCTCCTCAGCTTCCCTAGTGGCATTGCCATTTGGAAGAAAGGGGAACAGGGGCAGGAATGAGATGCCTTTTTACGTGGCTAGCCCGATGTTGAGGAAGGAATGAATTCCTGATATAGCTCGGGTTCTTTCTTGCATATGGTGAGCGGTGATTTCTGTGTGGGTGATGTGTGGCTCTTCGTGGGCACCCTCAGCTTCACCTTGGTCACATGCATCACCAATGACCGTCTCAGGTGTGAAGGTAGATTACCTATTAGCCCCGATCCTCGTATATACTCCCATTGTATTTTCAGAGATGGGGGTTGCATCTGCTGGGCCATATATTGATATCTTGCTCCTCCATTCATCCCCAAGGGTCTTTCTTGTGGAAGCGAAAAATAAAAATTCAGGACCCTTTCAACACTCTCCAAAGGCTACAGGGGACTAGAGGGAAGAGATGGTGACCTCACCTTTCGCTCAGAATCACTTGACAAATAATCCTTACCGCATGAGTTCTTCTGAACCTCTGAATCACAGGTGGAGAGCTGTCCCTGTGTTTGCACACACCTCCTATCTCTGGAGGATGCACACTCACCTCTTCCGAGAACTCCTGCCTCTATCCTCAGGTTGTCCTTCCTCCAGACATTGAGCCTGACTCCTTCCGGCTTCAGAGAGAAGAAAAGCAGCCCTCCACTTTCCCAGCATAAGGAACCCACACTGCCCAATGAGGAGGGCGACCACAACTTCTCCCGCCCCAGTGCTCTCACACAGTTGGAAGCTTCTGCTTCAAGCTGATCAAAAAAATTTGGCCACATACAGTTTATACACAACAATCTTATAGGAACTACGAGTAACTGATGTTCATTGTTTGTTCCTAGGAATGTGGGAACTGTTTAAGCCCACTGGTTATCTTCTTCATTGGAATCCCACATAAACCTCCCTGAGATCCTGCATTCAAAATATACAATTGCTTGGTGCTTTATTACACTGTAAAAATACACATTTTTAATGGGCATGCACTATCCTGATATTTCTCTCAGATGCAATTAACAGTGAACGATCCCTCTGGATTCAGAGGAGCAAGTATCTTCATCGGCAGAGACAGAGAAACAATTCAGACATGAAAGATGTCTTCCACACCAAACCAAAAGGCAACATCCTCAGGCTGGACCAGACCCAGATGGAAGCAAGTGCTTTCCTGTCCTAGGTGCACATGAACAGATCAATCCACCGGTAGTACAGAAGTCAGTGGATTTCTGTAGAGTGCCATTTGCTCTCTGTTAGTCCAATGTTGAAGTTTGAAAAACATCTAGTGAAACTTAACCGAGAATAAGAAAAATCACACTTCAGTCTCATTCATCTGAGAAGTGGCTAGATCGCTCCCCCTACAGGGTACAGTGTGGTCAGGGAGATAATTAGGATAATTCCCAATCAGCTTTTTCTGCCTTCAGATTGCCTGAGGAAGTCACTTTTCCCCATTTCTCTATCTTTCTAAATTTTTTCCTCATGAGATAAGTGTGAAGAGATGAACTAATGAATAGGAGGATCTGAGAGTCATTTAGCGTCTCCAGTCTCTTCTGGACCATTACAAGAATGAGAAATCAACTTTACTTAAAAGTTAATAAAAATGTCGAAAGAGTCTCAGATGTCTTTTGCAAGTACATAAATTCTAAGTAGATTGGTCTATGCATTACACAGGCGCATCACTTAGGGGAAGAAAAAGTACAGGCACCGAAGCCTTGTCTCCCACCTGTGCCTGAAAGATTAACACAAGCAGTAAATAACACAGTCTTCTGTGACCTCTTTACCAGCCAGTAATCCTCATTCGTAGCTGCAAGACTATTTAACATATTCTAATTCGTGTCCCTAATTTTCTTCGGCTTCCCTCTAGAGGGTCTGTGGGTCCTCATTAGTCCTGGAATGATTGAAGCTGAAGAGATCCTTGTCCCCAGAAGAAGAATGATATTATTTTACCATCACTCTCGGGTTGTCTATCTATGTCAACAGTCCTCTTCTTCTGTGCCTCCTGTAAAACATTTCTTCTAGATTAAAATCTCCTATGCCCTCCGACACCCTTCCCACATCACTCTCTCCGTTCTAGAAATTGCTTGTTAAACTAATGAGCGTACGAAAAATTATACGACAATTACTAACCTATATATTTGGGTATCTGTGGTTATGAAATCCTGGACATTGGTTGACCCCTGACTTTGCACGAGCCATCAGATATTGGTTCTCTCACTGGCTCAGCACACCGGAATGAAGTTGGCTGTACACTTCACAGATGGGAAAACAGAGGCCTGGAAAATTGAGCTGAATTCTAGCTAGAAAATGGAAGAACCGGATTTTATTCTCTCTCTGTGCCCAAGGCATCTCAATCCAAAGTCAAACTCTAAATATAGAAATTTATGATAGAAATAGTCATACAGGAATATATATAATCTAAATAAAGAAGATGGTGAAACCTTGCGGTTTGCCAGACACCTTGCGGTTTGCCCACAGTGAGTTAGGCAAGAAAACAGCTCTAAATTTCAGGCTGCTCATCTCCCATTTTTATGCCTGAAGGACTGGAAGTTTTATTGGCCAATTTCTTCAATTTTCTGCATGTACCTGCAGCTTTATGGTTAGGCTGAGAAGCAGTAACCTTACATACTTACTACTTGAACAGAGTTTACAAGCCCAGGGTCCCTGTGTTCTTGAGAACATGCCCCACATAGCCAAGGCTACAAGGCCAGTGGGGTGGCAGCTGCATCAGGGCCTGAAAAGAGTAAGTGTAAGTCCTGCCTCTGAGTCCCTCTCACCGATCCCCTTCCCTGATCTTGAAGCAGATCTGCAGAGCCCTCTTGCTGACCCAGTGAGGATACCACATACCTGCCACTCCACTTGGGAAATAACATTATGATGGTGTAACACAGGCTCTTATATAAAAACGTGATTTCCCTGTGTGATAGGATTTACTAAAGTTTGTCTCCAGTATGTAGCCTGGCCTGGGTATTCAGCTTTTCTATTATTAATGGACCCCTGAATTTGTTGTTCTAGCTTAAGAAGAAAGAAAGAAAGGAAAAGAAAGAAAGAAAGAAGGAAAGAGAGAAAGAAAGAAAGAGAGAGAGAGAGAGAAAGAAAGAAAGAAGAAAGAAGGAAGGGAGGGAGGGAGGAAGGAAGGAAGGAAGATATTTATATATTTTTTTCAATTTTTTCTTAATTTCTGGATAAATGCCTTTAATCTGCTCCAAGGGAATGTGGGGAAAAAAATCCCATGACAGTAATATTCCCTGGGCTCCATAACTATACATGCAGTTGGTTTGGTCAATTTCTTTGTTGGACAGAATTCTCTGCTGTGACAACAAAATCTCTCTACTTCAAGCACAAAATACATTTATTAAAAGACATTAAGTATGCAGAATAGTTGACTCTAGGCTGAGCTTTGGAGGCACCCCCTGCCCAAACATGCACCAACGGCCTCACTGCTGTGGTTAAAAATTAAGTGCCGGAACTCTACGTACTGCAGCTGGTATATATGCCACTTCTGCATCAGGAACATGAGAGTACAGCCTACTTGCACCAGCCCTGTTACTAAGCCTGGATTCGTCTGCTCATTAGAAAACATGGAAACTTCCCAGAATGGTTCCAAAATGGGCTAAGCACCCATCCCTTCTCTAGCAGACGTTCTTGGGATTTTTAATTCTAATTATTTTGTCTTCCCAGGAGCTTCTGATCATTATTCACATTTGGAACCACTGTACAGGGGTGACCCTCAAGTTTCCCTGTAGTGGTAGAAATAGTTCCAGGTTTGTAAGAAAAAATAAGAGCAAACACCAGTCTCCGCTCCATGACTCCTGAGAAGCATGACTTACGTTAGAGAACATTTTTCAAGGGAAAAGACCTGTAGAACATTCAAATTGGAACAAGGATCCAGGTAGCAATCACTGCAGAGCCCCTGCTGTTCCACTTTCCACAAAGCTGAAAATTCATGCTTAAAAAATAGTGAGGCTCAGTCAGGTATAAAGGCACCTGCGGCGATCTGAAACACATGTGGCGCATTCTGATTTCCTGCCCAGAGAACCTTCCGTCCAGGATGTCTCCATTGGGTGATGTGCAGGAACCGGACCCATGGTTGAAGGGCTAAGACAGGTTTTAATAGGAAGTTAAATGGGAAAAGGGAAAGGAATGGATTCTCCACTGCAAATATTTTAAATGTAGCAATTCTCTTTCAGGCAAACTTTCCATGAAGGTGTGAAAGGAAGAAGCTTGTGTCCATGGATCCTTTGTTCTCTCATCTTTACTAAACTGGACAACTTTATGTACTCATGGTGAATAAAATATTAGTTTTACCCTTGTTTGATGTAAGGAAGTGTTGACAGAACAGAAGCAACTGTAATCCAAATACTTGCCAGCCTGGCGTCAGGACAATTTCATTTATTTAAAACGTAACTAAGTAAAGGAATATATTACATTGTATCAATTGTAGGGGATCACTAGCATTGATTACTTGTTTATTTTCAAATACTTGATTCATTTATTAATAATCTATTGATATAATTTGTCATTATATTATTTTATTTATCTTATGTTTATATTCATCATATATTTGATCTATTTACTAATTAATTTATTACTCATAGTTGTAGTAATATATTTGCCTGATGATTTGGAAATCTAAACTTTATTCTTGGTGTTATTATAACTTGTGATATCTTCTCTTGATTTTAGACTTAGCAAATCTTGCCCCGCTTACACACATTTGCAATAAAAAGGAATTATTTTGTACTTACACATATATAGGTATAGACACGTTTTAAAAGCACAATATTAAAGCAAAAAACCCTATGTGCTCTGCTCATCTTAAGAAATAGAATAATACTGGCACCATCCGGTTGAGCACGTTTGCCATTTGTCCCCAGAGGGTAGACATGATGAACAATTTTCTGCTTAGAATTTCCTTATTATTATTTTGGTTTACAAATATAGGTATATGTCTAAGTAATATGTTCCTTGATTTTGCCAGTTTTTAAAATTTACATATATGAATACTCTCTGCATAATCTTTTTTCAACCAACATGATACTTTTTAGTTTCACTTATGTTTGTGTGTATAGATCTGGTTTATTTTCACTGGTATATACTTTATTTTACATAGGTGTAGCACAATTTAATTATATAATCTATCACTGATGAATATTTATTTTTCCAATATATTTTAAACTATATAACATGTTGCTATACACATTGTTATACATATAAACATTAGGATTCAGCTGAGATCCACTAGGGAGAAATGTGAAAATTTAATACAAAGAATTGTTAACTGGTAAAGCATTCTCCACTCCAGAAAAGGTGGGGTGGGGACAGATTGGGCAGCAGTAGAGCAGGGGCAAATGCAGACAGCAGCTACTCCTCGCGGGGAGAGAGACCAGGAAGAGCGAGGCTGAGACCCTGGCCTCTTTGGAGAAGGCGCTGCTGACGGGCACAGCAGCCCGAAGGAGGAAGATGCTTGCTGGAGGATGTGGGCAGAGCTGGTCCATCAAGACGGTCAGCTCCAAGTGGTGGAGGAATTTGCTGGAAGGATCAGGATGTAGCTGGCCCACGAGGGCCACAGAAGTGCATGCTGCTGGGCCTCTTGCATGACAACCTGCTGGCTGCCAGGTAAACACACCTGGACAGAACCAGGAAAGGACTCCCTTTCCCTGCCATGTTATGGAGGGACCTTCCCATTCTCTTATTCTCTCCAAGATGGAGCCCAGCTGTGGCAGCTGGCAGAGAGAACTGCTTGCAGGACCTGTCCCTATTAACACAAAGCAGGCAAGGAAGGGAAGATGTGGAGCTGGGTGGGTGGCCACGGCCCACAACAGATGCAAATCTCCTCACGCTAAACATCTGGTTCTTAAAATACGAATTTTCCAAGGCTTATGCCGAGTAGAAATGCTCAGCCAACATGTGTCCATTTAATCATTTCTAAGAAATGCCAAATCAATTTCCAAAACTATTTTACCATTTTATACTACTGGTTGTGAATCGTTATCTCATGGTGGTTTTAATTTTCCTTCTTATGATTACTAGGATTGTTGAGTTTATTTCCGTATTTTTATGGATGTCTCTGTTTTCCCTTCTGTACCGTGATGGCTCGTGTCTTTGGCTTGTTTTGTCTAATTTGTGTGTGTTTGCACACCTGCCCTTTTCTCATTCTTACCAGTTTTTTTTTTTTTTATATATTATGAAAACTAATGATTTTTAGTTATATGTTTTGCAGATATCTTCTCCTTATGGTCAATGGTTTTATGGTGACTTTTATTTAATAGAATTTATTAATTTAAACGTAAACCAAGTTAACAAGTGCTTGTTTTCCTTATGGGTTGGGCATTGCTAAAGAATTTTTTTCTTTCTTTGGGGACATGAAAATATTCTGACAATTCCCTTCTAACATTTTTTAAAGCTTGACTTTGCATTTAATTCTGTGATCCATTTGGGATTAATTTTGGAGGGAAGGTATGAGATGGAGTCAGGATCTATTTTACTTTTTAAAAATATTTGGATCGGGCTTCCCTGGTGGCGCAGTGGTTGAGAGTCCGCCTGCCGATGCAGGGGACGCGGGTTCGTGCCCCGGTCCGGGGAGATCCCACGTGCCGCGGAGCGGCTGGGCCCGTGAGCCGTGGCCGCTGAGCCTGCGCGTCCGGAGCCTGTGCTCCGCAGCGGGAGAGGGCACAGCGGTGAGAGGCCCGCCTACCGCAAAAAAAAATAAATAAATAAAAAATAAAATAAAATAAATAAAAATATATATATATATATAAGGATATATGGATCACTGCTGTCCTTGCACTGTTTATTGAAGAGTTCTTCCTTATTAGATTCAGATATAGTTCTGTTTGGGGGGGCAGCGTATCATGTTTCTTTCTGTTCTGATTTGTTTCCGTTAAGTCTGTGGCAGCCCGCACCATCCTAAATATTACAGCTTTATAATAAGTCCTAACGTTAAGGAGAGTGATTCTTTCCACCTGACTCAATAATTTGCAATTTTTTGCAAATTCTATATAATTAAGGAATGCACTTCTCACGTTCCATGAAAAATTTAATTGATTTTTCAAACATATTTTTGGAAGAACTGGTATTTTTACAAGAAGCCCTCCAATCAATGGATACAATACATTTTTTTGTTTACTACATTGTTTTGAATAAAGGCTTATAGTTATGTTCAGAAAGGTTTCGAGTCTCTATGGATATCTTTATTGTTGGTTTCTTTCTGCTCGCTTCTACTTTTGTAAAGATTATTTTAAAATTTGTGTTTTCCAAATGCTGTAGTCGATGTATAGAAATGTAGGTGACTTTTTAATGAGGATTTTAGATCTGGCCCCTTGTGGTATAAGAACTAAAATCAAAGGCTGATATTATGTGCTGTCATGACATCTGGGAAAACCAGGTGACCTTGAACGCCCACCTGCAAGCCCCCCTCCTTACGGTGATCCTGAGGACAGCGTCCCCTAGACAAACCCTCCTTATCAAGGGAACCGGGCCCAGTTCCTGCTCATCCTGGAGAAGTGGTCTTGCTTTCCTGCCAGCCCATGGGTTTATTTAAACAAAGCAACCACATCCACCTGTGGGAACCAGGGGCCCCTGGCCCTACTGATCCTCCAGAGCCTGCCCCCTGTAAGCCCTGGTTGTTCTCTCTGTTCCCAAGCGCAGCCCCCATGTGGCCTGTGTAATGTGCTGTGTCCCCCTCCCCAGGCTCTGAGACTCTGGGATTAAAAAACAGCTGTCAATCTCAGCTTTCCCGTGTTGGGTGTCCTGTGCTTGGCCATGCCCGTGACCCTACAACTGGAAGGTCGCCCTCACCAATGCAGAGAGGGAAGATAAACCACCCCCCTGCTAAACTTACTTTTAAAGTCTAACAATTTGTTTCTACTACTTGTGATTTTTCGTAGACCAAATCTACACTACTGGGGCGCCTTCAATGAGCTGTAAACATGTTGAAAATTGTATCCAATCAGTTATGCTTGTCCTAGGGTTACCAGAGCCTTGGAGCCAAGAGTATACAATGTGTTGTACAAATGGCACCTTTTTCTATAAGAATCTAAAGTAAAAAATTTAGGCAGCCAGATTTCAATAATTGTATCATCTGCAAATAGTGATAGTCTGGGGTTTTCTTTTCCAAACTTTGAGAACTTTAACCCCTACCATTTTTTGAATTATTGCATGGCTAAGGCCTCCAATGGGATGTTGAAGTATAGATAGCCAATATTCTTGACTTTATCCTAAATTAATATTCTACTATTAAGTAGCTTCTAGGTATTTTACACATAACTTTTTTTCAGGTTAAGGGAATTTCTCTTTTTCCTAGTCTGCTACGATATTTCTTGTAAATCATTGCTGAATCTACTATTTTTCAGGATGTACTGAGCTGATCACATGGTATTTATCTTTTATGAATTAATAAAAATATGTATGGTGAGTGACACTGACACATTTCACAATGTCACACTCACTATGAACTACTGAAACAAGGCCAACTCAATCATAATAAAAACCTTTCTGGATTATATCTACTAATATATTTGCAATGTTTTTCAAATATGTTAATGAGTTATTAAAACAGTGTTTTTCTTCTTCTTCTTTCTTTGTAGGAATCGCCCCTGCATGAGGGTGAGGGGAGAGGTTCCTGGCAGACAGTAGAACAAGGTCAAGGCAGAGATGTTGGAGAATCCACCCAGGATTCCTGGACATCAGGGTACAAGGAGGCAGGGAGTGATGCAAGCTCAGGTAGAAACGCAGGTCTTGATGGACGTTTAGGTCCTGCTGGGAAGGTTAGACTCCTTGGAAGTCAGTAAGATTTATCCATATATTTAAACACAGGAATGGAATGCCCATATCTGCATTTTAAAAGATCATTATTTCCACAGTCTCATGAATGTATTAGAAAGACATGAGGGTGGAGACAGAGAAATAATTTTCACAGCTGTTGCCATAATTCAGACATGACATTTAATGAATTTCATATTTCAGTTGAATAAAATGATACAAAAATTCTTGTAATGAGAGATCATTGCAACTATTTTTAAAATCTCCATTGTTGGTGCCAACCATGGCGTTCTGATGAGCTGTCACGCCTGAACTAATTGTCCCCTTAACACTTCTCTAGTGACAGACAAGGTTTCCCCGAAAATGTGAAACAGACCGAGTCCAATTGCAGTTGTAAGGGCGAGATAATCAAAGACCTGTATCCTGACAGCAAGGTTAAAGCCTCATCAATCCTATCCTGTGTAAACAAATGATCACAGTGAGTATGCAGCCACTTCTGAGAGTGTTTTCATATATGACAAAAATGTGTATCTATCTTTCGTTACAGTATTTTTGTGAGAGCAACTTTGGCCAATCCCCATTCCAGTGGAGAAAGAGAACAAACACAAAACAATGAGTATTTAGGAGAAGTTTTGAAATTCCTAGTTCCCTTAAATGTTAGAGATGACAAAAATGAAGCCCCAGGTCAGGCGGCTCTGCAAGCGTCACAGAAGAGCAGAGGGCAGAGACTAAAAGCTCAGCCACTGGTTTCACAGACCAAGCTCCCCTGCTTCCTCAACATATGTGTGGAGCCAGTTCCTCTTCCTCTCTGGACATGGATTTTTACACTTGCATACAGGGTCTAACGATGCCTATCTCATTAGGCCACTGTAAGATTGAGTAAAATATGGTAGCAAAGCACTTAGGACACAGCCGGGCACCTGGTCAGGGCTCAATACACGTCACTATGTAGTTTTAAGACATGGCTAGAAAGTTTTAAGCTGGAGTGTGACATACATCAAGGCTGTGTGCACCCCACTGCACTGACAGCTCCGCTTTTTGAGGCTGCATTGATTCACGTTGTAAGTTGATTTTCTCCTTTCTGCATCGACTAATTCCATGACTAGAATAAAATGTATATGTAAATTTTGCTTTAATAAGATATAGCAATATTATCTGATAGAAATGCATTCTTCTGTGAAATATACCTGTGGTCAGGATTAGTAATAGTAAGTCATCTCCTCTTTCCCTTGGGATAAATGTATCCTTTACACAAAATGCACAACATTTAGCCCTAAAACCCTGTGTTGTGTTACTTTTTGAAAACATATTTGGAAAAGTTTGTTACTGTGGAATCTTAAAGATCATGTTTTTCCCCCACTCCTTCCCCAACCCCATCTTCACTCCATACATGCCACAAAAAGCACTCATTCTTTGATTCATCCATCCATTCCCTCATTTATCCATACACTCATCTCACAATTATCACATGAGAGCATATTATCATGTGCACAGGTCCCATGACAGGCAATGGGGCTACAAACAAGAAGCACAGAATATCCTCTCCTTCAAGGGCAGAGAAAAAGAGAGCTCTAAACCCCAAATGTTAATGAAGTGATGCATGTCCTTTGATGGAAGTTTTTACAGATATCAAACGTCTAGAGTAGAGGTCTTCATGAATGAAGCAGTTTTCGATCTGAGCATCAGAGACAGTGGGTGTTGACCAGGAGACTCTGAGAGGCAGGGCTGTGAGGAGAGAGAACAAAGGAATCTCCTGAGTGGGAACGAAGCACTCTGTGGTCACCTGACACATTTGAAGAATGTCAGAAGTCTCTAAATGCCTGGAACTTAGGGTGCCCGCTCCCAAGGAGTTCTGTATACCTTGGTCATCAGCCTGATTTTATTCAGAGAGCCAATGAAGATATTTCATTTAAGACTAAACTTTTAAGATTTGTATTGTATATAAAATGGATAAACGACAAGGCCCTACTGTAGAGCACAGGGAACTATATTCAATCTCCTGTAATAAACCGTAATGGAAAAGAATATGAAAGAGAATATATATCTATATCTATATATGTATATGTATATAACTGAATCACTTTGCTGTGCACCAGAAACTAACACAACATTGTAAATCAACTGCTCTTCAATTAAAAAGAAAAGAAAAGAAAACCAAATATTCACCTTGTTTTATTTAGGGGCTATCATTATAACCATGATCAATAATGAATTCCTTATGAGCTGTAGTAATGTCTATCAATGCCAAGACACCAAGTACATTGTGAGTGCAAATTAAATTGCCTCATTAGAGGTCCGTTTTCTCATGGCGGTGCGAGGAAATGCCCACCCATTTTCACAAATCACAAGTATTTTTCTTTGATGAGTGGAAAGGACTAAATTTATCACTACATTTAAGAGCATGTTTTAAAGTATGTGTATCATGAAATCGTACAGAGACACATTTCTTAAACAGCTACTGTGTGCTGTGCTTGACTGCTTTAATGTACTTTATTCCATTCTGCCTTTCAAAACACCCTGCTGTGAAGCCACTCGCTCACACAACGAGCGCAACTGGGTCTCTACTGTGACGCACACGCTCAGTTTCAGTGGTCATGAAGGCCTTGCAGTTTCATATCTTCTTTACCCCTTGATCCCCACAGATTTATTCCTTGTTAGTCAATGTCATTAGCCACTTTCTGCCTTGTATTAAGATTGTTTCTATTATCTCCTTTATTAAAAATGAGCCCTGGAAAGAGGGCTTGGGGAGAAAGTCTTACTGATTTCTGTATCCACCCATAATGCATGTAGAGTCACTAGTTATTTGATTAAAAAATGAACAATCAATGAATAAAAATAGTAAAAAAAAATTCACCAATTAAACTTATGCTATCCCACCACAAAAATGTTTTCAAACCACTGAAATATGTATATATATATATATATATATATATTTAAAATTTTACTCATAATGTCTTCTGAGAATAATCGATTATTTCAGAGTAGATATATGCAAACAAATACAAAGCTAGACACAGCTGGGAAAATCTTTATACTTCTATCTTAGCCTGTTCAGTCTGTTCGATCGTTAACAAAAATATCAAAGACTGGGTGGTTTGAACAACAAACACTTATTTCTCACAGACTGGAAGCTGGGAAGTGCAAGATCAAGGCCCTGACACATTCAGTGTCTGGTGACAGCCCTCTCCCTGGCTCACAGATGGCGTCTTCTCCTGTGTCCTCCCATGGAGGAAGGGGTGAGGGAGCTCTCTGGGGTCTCTTTTACCAGAGCACTGACCCGATCATGGGGACCCCACCCTCAGGACTGAATTATCAATATCTCCCATAGGGCCCTAATACCATCATCTTGGAGGTTAGGGTTTTACATACGAATTTTGAGGAGACACAATCATTTGGTCCACTGCAACCTCCATGTAGAGATTATTTTTCTTAAGGTAAGATTTATATTCAGCGAAATACACATACTTTAGTGTGCCATTTAATGACTTTGGATGCAGTACCTATGTAGAACATACTTTCATCCAGAAAGTTCATTAGTTTTCTGTTTCAGTCAATCTTCTTCCTAGAAGCCACACTGTTCCAACTTTCATTCTTAGACTTTGTGTTACTTTGCTCAGGCTGCCATAACCAAGTGCCACAGCCTTGGGGGGCTCACAGAACAGAGCTTTATTCTCTCACATTCTGGAGGCTGGAAGTCTAAGATCAAGGTGTGGGCAGGGTTGGTTTCTCCTGAGGCCTCTGTCCTTGACGTGTACATGGTCACCTCCTCACTGTGTCCTCGTGTGGTCTTCGCTCTGTGCGTGAAATTTCTTGATGTTTCTCTGTGTAAATTTCCTCTTATTGTAAGGACAACAGCCAGAGTGGATAAAGGCTCACCCTCATGACCTCCTTTTTAACTTCATCACATTTTTAAATACCTTATCTCCAAATACAGTCACATTCTGAGGTCCTGGGGGTCAGGAATTCAGTATTAAATTTGGGGGGCATACAATTCAGCCCATAACAGACTTCATATAGACTGACTTATATAATAAGTGCCCTTTTCTGCTTGGCTTTTTTGGCTCAACATAATGTGTTTGAGATTCATCCATGAGTCTCTGTGTATTGTTTTGAATTCTTTTATTGCTAAGTGATATTCCATTGTATGAAAATGCCATACATTTTTTACTCATTTCCCTGTTGAACACTTAGATTTTTCCAGTTTGGTTAGTATCAATAACACTTTCCCCCATTATTTTAAGTGATAAAAATTACTGCGTGTCAAATGTCACAACAAACTCCCAGTAATCTTTGAGATAAATATGATCACCCATTTTTGTATAAGTAAGGAAATGAGGTTTAAGTTATTTGCCCAATTCAGAGAGCTAAAAGCGTTGGAACTGTGTTTCTGGGCTGAAGCTGTCTGACTCTAGTGCCTGTGTAATGAGGTTTTCTCCCACTTTGTACTCTGGTCAGTGAACAAAACACCACTGATATTTTTGTATTATGCTTCATATAATGATGCAGACTTTCACCTTATGGGTTAACTCTCTAAGTATAAATTTATGGAAGGGATTTGGCCACAAGAAGAACTTGTCTTTTCCCTTAATGCCGTAGCCCAATACTCATGAGGAGACAATGACAATTCTATATTATAATTTTGTCATCATTTACTTCACGTGAGAAGGTGAAAACAGAATTAGGAAAGTTGTCTGACTTGCATACAATAATGTGGTACCCTAACAAAAAGTCATAAGGCAATGGGACTGGAAAGCATTTTAAAAATTATGTAGTTAAACCTATTTATTTGCCAGATAAAGGAAAATAAACTCAGAGTGATTTTCAACTCTGGGTACAGGCAGAGGTGAATTTAAATCCAAGATTCCAGACTACTATTACCTTCAAACTATATCATGTTTCTCTTAAAGAATTATGCCTTTAATAGTTTCTTTATACTGTTTTTAAAGTGACCAAAACTCACTTGTTATTCACAGAGCGTGGATAAATAAACCACTGCCCTTTCTGAAGCCCTCATTTTTCTGAGCCCACAGTAGAACATCATCTTTTAGAACTCCAGGTGCAGCTGAGGAGCGTAGAGCTCTTCTGCTGTGATGACACTGCCCAGCTCACTTTGAGGATGTGGGATTCTGTCCAGGAAAATGTCAGCATTGTCTTGCTTCCTGATGTGACCTCACTTACTCACTCACAGTCCAGAGGGGGCATGAAATTACATTGCAGGCAAGGATTTCATGAAAACTGGGTCATGACTACATTAAACAGCAATTTCAACCATCTTATTCACTCAGGCACTTAACAAGTGTTTTCAAAGCCCTCACCATGCTCAAGCACTGTGCTGGGTGCTTAGTATACAGCCGTACCCATTAGCAAGCAAAGAGGGTCTCTGTCCTCACTAGGCTTGTGTTCTATTAGATATGACAATCTCAGTATAACTTCAACACTGCCACTCAGATGAATAAGGGCTCCACTTGCCTAGAGCCTTGATGAAATTTAGGTAGTAAGCAAACATATCTCCTATTCCTTCATTCCGCAGAGCATTGTTAATGTAAAGAACGTGGCTATTAGGGCAATACATGAGCTTGAAAAACAAATGCAAACACTTAAAACTGAAACTTACAATGCATGTCAGTAAAAGAGGATTGGCTTGGACATTTGCTGCCACTGATTGTCTCATAAACCCCGGCTAATACCTTCTGTCTCGTATGATTTTTCTAATTAGACCTGCCCATCTCCAAAAAGCCCTTCCATCTGATTCCAGTATACTGCCACCAGCCCACTCCCAAATTCCTGTTTCTTCTCAGAGGTGTTTGAGCATGGTATTAAGAGCATGAGATCTGGAATCAGAGGACTTGGATTAAAATCCCAGCTTTGGCCTTGCTGTCGGTCTCCTTCCCCTGTGACCTGAACAACAGCTTCACCTCATCTGTGTCAGTTTCATCATAAGTAAAGCAGAGACAAGACTATCAGTAACTCACAGTGTTGTTTTATGGATTATGTAAAGCCATGAGTATTTAAAATGATCCTAGTAAGCTTTTAATATTCATTAGCAACTTTCTTTCCAGAAGGGTACGCAAATCGCTCTGATAGTCTCACCACAAGGGTTGATGGTGTCTGTCCTTCTGCACCTTCGCTACTATTGGCTAATAGTGTTTTGTTATAGATGGCTTTGATTATTGATGAGTTAAGTAGGATTTTATACACTTCCTATTTGTACTTCCTATTTTGCTGTCGATTGGCTGTACATCTTATTTGTCCATTTTTCTGTTAGCATTTTTGTGTGTTTCCTTTTAAGAGCTATTTATTTAAAATATTTTTTCCCTTTGAACCCATGTTGCAAATATTCCCCAGGTCTTCCTTATTGGTTTAGCTCTTTCAATTAAATGGTTGTTATTTTTGCTTTTAGTTTTAGAACTAAACTATATATATATATAGAAATCTATATATCATTTCCTTTTCCTTTGTGACTTCACCCATAATTTTATGCTTAGCGATTCTGTCCTTTTCCTGATATGATTTTCTTAATAAGACCTCAACAGATGATTTGAGTTTGTATTGAAAGGAGAAAGAAGAACTTTAGAAAAGAATGACATTATTGAGGAAGAAATTTTTTAGACCCATCTTGACTATTTAATTATTCATCATTTTTGAGACCTAAATTTTATTATCAAATTCAACTATAATATAGTAAAAGTGAAGATTATTATGTTAGAATAAAGATGCTCTGAGAGACTTACTATGTATAGTTTTTACATGTTGCATTTTTAATATAAAATAGAGGTGAAGATTTTGCAGCACAAATGGTGCAAACTCAAGAGTTTCTATATATGGTCCATTTAAATTGAAGCCATGGCTCTGTGGTATATCCTAACCTTCTTAGAGTTTATCAGTATTGTGCAGCTGTTGTGTCTCAAAGAAAATGCCAAGAAGAAATAATGAGGTTGCATGAAACTCGAAGTAAGAACTTTCAACGCAAAAATCACAGAGCTAAGGGAACGAAGAAAAAAAGCCATAGCTACAGTAAGTCTTACTGCTTATTTACATAACATTACCCTCAATGCTTTGCATTAAATTTTTTCTTTGAACAATTGCCCTCTTTGGAATATGCCAAGAAGCAAGTCTGTTTCTTTCAGGAGCTGGCACCACACCGATAATTTCTGAGTACAAAGTGTGCAACTGCAAATTCTGTTTCACTCTGAGCTTGAACCACAGACATCTTTGGCATGAATGCATTGCCAAGTGAGGAGACCCCACTAATACAGAAAGAAAAAAAATAGACAAGTCATCTTCATTCTTGAATAAACATACTGTTCAATTCACGTAAAGGCAAGTTAATTTCAGAAAGGTTTGCTTCTGTTTTCTTGAGATAACAAGATGTAAAGCATTTGCTTAAACTCAGACTGTTGATAAAATTCTTCAGACATTATCATCACTGGCTACGTATTTACACCCATAACATATTCAAACGGAATGCTATTTTGGTAAATTTTTAAACTCATACCTTCCTTGAACATGAATGGCATCTTCCATGTCTATCTGTGCTCTGAGAAACATTCCTTAAGTTTGGCTGAATCTCTCCTTGTTTAAAATAATGGAAAATCCTGGGTTTGCCCAGGAAGTAACGATTCCTCTAGTCTCTCTGAAATTAGGATGTGCGTTAAAAATGTGTTTCACGTGTGTCAACCTCATTCCATATTAATATATAAGTTAAAACTTTCTCTGTAACTATCATATAAATAGCCAAACATTGTCAGGTCTGAGTAAAAAATATTTTGGAAAGGCGGTTTTATATCTATTATACATCAAGTATTTGCACGAAGCAGTCATTATGTTTACTATCATTGTACAAATTAAAATTCATGGAACTTTTGATTTTAACATATTTTGAACTATCTTCTAATACTTTTAGATAAAAGTAAAAATCACTAAAGTATACTTCATCCCTTAGATTCTAAATAAGTAGTTGGTTTAGTTTTGATTGTAAAATTATTGAGTAGACAGATTATCAGGAAAATGTAATCTACAGTTCAGATTATTTATAATAGGTAGAATAGACTAAATGTATAAAAGATAAATTTAGGGCAAATAAAAGGCAGTGTTACTTTAATAGCAGCTGGTAAATTATGGACCTGATTTCTGCTGAGAGCTGTCTTCAGTTTTCTTTCCTTCTTTTTGGTTTTCTTTTCTCCTGAGGTTGAACAGTATCATAAAACCTAACATTTCATTTTGGAGTTTAAGGTAAAGCCCAGTGCCCCCTCATACTAGAGAAGTCTTTTTATGTATTCCTCATAAAACGGTAGTTTGTTCCCTCTTGGATTCTCTTCTCTGGATTAAAGATCCCTTGAAATCCACGAAAGAAAAAGTGTCAAATTACAGAGCAGATTTTGGATTTTGAGGGTTTTTTTTTTTTTCCGTTTTAGTCCCTGGTCTTAGTAGCAAAACATACCCCAATTATTAATGCTATAGATAAAAAATATAAATTCATGGAAATGTTTAGGTCACTTTTTATAGGAAATTGAATTTTACTTTTTACACAAATTGATGGTATTTGGGGGCATATCTAACTTTTAACAAAATATTGTTGATATTAATGATTCCTTCCTTGAAGAGTTCCCTCCCCCTCAAGAAATCAGTGCAGATGTAGTATTAGATGTGTCTTTGTCACATGTTGGGAACTATATACTTAAACATAGTTTTATGTGGAGGTGTTCCCTGATTTAAGATAGCCAGGTGTTTGAAATATAAAAAGTAGGTTGGTAATGCTATTGCAAGGGAATTTTGATGCCCTGAAAGAATTGCCATACAATTTCCTCTGAAGCCCGTTGAAGCCTCTCCTAAGGCATTGGCAGCTCCTCAGCCACCTGCACTGTTGACTCTCCTTTCTGACAATGGATATTCAACTCCTAGAGTGTTATAAAGTGAATTTCACATCATGAGGTTTAAATAAACGTCCGTTGAATAAGTGATAAAGATCATTAAAAATATGGATATTTCCAATGATTTCAATGCTTATTTACTAACTTAATTCTATTGTACTTTCAGAGATAAGGTCTAGCATACGATCAAGAATTATGAGAACTATAAAAAAGAAATACAATGTAGCTCATAGTTAAGAGAAAAATCAGCAAATCAGCAAGTCAGACCCCCCCAAATAACCTGGATGTTAAAGAGACAGGCAAAATGAGAGAAGAAATGGGAAATTCAGGAGAGATTTGGAAGCTGCCCAAAAGATTCAAATTGCTATCCTAGAGAAATGAGGCAGAAAAATGATTGAAAGAATCTTCAGTGGAATTTTCCAAGTGTATTAAATAAACAGCAACCTGCTGATTTACAGTAACTGGTAAAATTCCAAAAGCATACCAAAGATAGAGGAAGTCATAATTTCAAAAATCATCAAGTAGAAGAGGTAACAATGATGAGGCTGTGGTTTCCTGGCCTGAGGGAATTGCCAAATACATATGGCTATGGTGGGAGTGGGAGGGTGTATGAGTGTGTGTGTGTGTGTGTGTGTGTGTGTATGTGTGTAAGGGGTGGGGGCTTAAAGCTTTACCAGCAAAATATATGTAAGATCATAGTTCTTAGGCCTCTGTCCTTGACGTGTACATGGTCACCTCCTCACTGTGTCCTCGTGTGGTCTTCGCTCTGTGCGTGAAATTTCTTGATGTTTCTCTGTGTAAATTTCCTCTTATTGTAAGGACAACAGCCAGAGTGGATAAAGGCTCACCCTCATGACCTCCTTTTTAACTTCATCACATTTTTAAATACCTTATCTCCAAATACAGTCACATTCTGAGGTCCTGGGGGTCAGGAATTCAGTATTAAATTTGGGGGGCATACAATTCAGCCCATAACAGACTTCATATAGACTGACTTATATAATAAGTGCCCTTTTCTGCTTGGCTTTTTTGGCTCAACATAATGTGTTTGAGATTCATCCATGAGTCTCTGTGTATTGTTTTGAATTCTTTTATTGCTAAGTGATATTCCATTGTATGAAAATGCCATACATTTTTTACTCATTTCCCTGTTGAACACTTAGATTTTTCCAGTTTGGTTAGTATCAATAACACTTTCCCCCATTATTTTAAGTGATAAAAATTACTGCGTGTCAAATGTCACAACAAACTCCCAGTAATCTTTGAGATAAATATGATCACCCATTTTTGTATAAGTAAGGAAATGAGGTTTAAGTTATTTGCCCAATTCAGAGAGCTAAAAGCGTTGGAACTGTGTTTCTGGGCTGAAGCTGTCTGACTCTAGTGCCTGTGTAATGAGGTTTTCTCCCACTTTGTACTCTGGTCAGTGAACAAAACACCACTGATATTTTTGTATTATGCTTCATATAATGATGCAGACTTTCACCTTATGGGTTAACTCTCTAAGTATAAATTTATGGAAGGGATTTGGCCACAAGAAGAACTTGTCTTTTCCCTTAATGCCGTAGCCCAATACTCATGAGGAGACAATGACAATTCTATATTATAATTTTGTCATCATTTACTTCACGTGAGAAGGTGAAAACAGAATTAGGAAAGTTGTCTGACTTGCATACAATAATGTGGTACCCTAACAAAAAGTCATAAGGCAATGGGACTGGAAAGCATTTTAAAAATTATGTAGTTAAACCTATTTATTTGCCAGATAAAGGAAAATAAACTCAGAGTGATTTTCAACTCTGGGTACAGGCAGAGGTGAATTTAAATCCAAGATTCCAGACTACTATTACCTTCAAACTATATCATGTTTCTCTTAAAGAATTATGCCTTTAATAGTTTCTTTATACTGTTTTTAAAGTGACCAAAACTCACTTGTTATTCACAGAGCGTGGATAAATAAACCACTGCCCTTTCTGAAGCCCTCATTTTTCTGAGCCCACAGTAGAACATCATCTTTTAGAACTCCAGGTGCAGCTGAGGAGCGTAGAGCTCTTCTGCTGTGATGACACTGCCCAGCTCACTTTGAGGATGTGGGATTCTGTCCAGGAAAATGTCAGCATTGTCTTGCTTCCTGATGTGACCTCACTTACTCACTCACAGTCCAGAGGGGGCATGAAATTACATTGCAGGCAAGGATTTCATGAAAACTGGGTCATGACTACATTAAACAGCAATTTCAACCATCTTATTCACTCAGGCACTTAACAAGTGTTTTCAAAGCCCTCACCATGCTCAAGCACTGTGCTGGGTGCTTAGTATACAGCCGTACCCATTAGCAAGCAAAGAGGGTCTCTGTCCTCACTAGGCTTGTGTTCTATTAGATATGACAATCTCAGTATAACTTCAACACTGCCACTCAGATGAATAAGGGCTCCACTTGCCTAGAGCCTTGATGAAATTTAGGTAGTAAGCAAACATATCTCCTATTCCTTCATTCCGCAGAGCATTGTTAATGTAAAGAACGTGGCTATTAGGGCAATACATGAGCTTGAAAAACAAATGCAAACACTTAAAACTGAAACTTACAATGCATGTCAGTAAAAGAGGATTGGCTTGGACATTTGCTGCCACTGATTGTCTCATAAACCCCGGCTAATACCTTCTGTCTCGTATGATTTTTCTAATTAGACCTGCCCATCTCCAAAAAGCCCTTCCATCTGATTCCAGTATACTGCCACCAGCCCACTCCCAAATTCCTGTTTCTTCTCAGAGGTGTTTGAGCATGGTATTAAGAGCATGAGATCTGGAATCAGAGGACTTGGATTAAAATCCCAGCTTTGGCCTTGCTGTCGGTCTCCTTCCCCTGTGACCTGAACAACAGCTTCACCTCATCTGTGTCAGTTTCATCATAAGTAAAGCAGAGACA
Source organism: Physeter macrocephalus (assembly GCF_002837175.3). Taxonomy (NCBI): domain Eukaryota; kingdom Metazoa; phylum Chordata; class Mammalia; order Artiodactyla; family Physeteridae; genus Physeter; species Physeter macrocephalus. Next base: position 28,313,070 of record NC_041225.1, read on the forward strand.
AGACTATCAGTAACTCACAGTGTTGTTTTATGGATTATGTAAAGCCATGAGTATTTAAAATGATCCTAGTAAGCTTTTAATATTCATTAGCAACTTTCTTTCCAGAAGGGTACGCAAATCGCTCTGATAGTCTCACCACAAGGGTTGATGGTGTCTGTCCTTCTGCACCTTCGCTACTATTGGCTAATAGTGTTTTGTTATAGATGGCTTTGATTATTGATGAGTTAAGTAGGATTTTATACACTTCCTATTTGTACTTCCTATTTTGCTGTCGATTGGCTGTACATCTTATTTGTCCATTTTTCTGTTAGCATTTTTGTGTGTTTCCTTTTAAGAGCTATTTATTTAAAATATTTTTTCCCTTTGAACCCATGTTGCAAATATTCCCCAGGTCTTCCTTATTGGTTTAGCTCTTTCAATTAAATGGTTGTTATTTTTGCTTTTAGTTTTAGAACTAAACTATATATATATATAGAAATCTATATATCATTTCCTTTTCCTTTGTGACTTCACCCATAATTTTATGCTTAGCGATTCTGTCCTTTTCCTGATATGATTTTCTTAATAAGACCTCAACAGATGATTTGAGTTTGTATTGAAAGGAGAAAGAAGAACTTTAGAAAAGAATGACATTATTGAGGAAGAAATTTTTTAGACCCATCTTGACTATTTAATTATTCATCATTTTTGAGACCTAAATTTTATTATCAAATTCAACTATAATATAGTAAAAGTGAAGATTATTATGTTAGAATAAAGATGCTCTGAGAGACTTACTATGTATAGTTTTTACATGTTGCATTTTTAATATAAAATAGAGGTGAAGATTTTGCAGCACAAATGGTGCAAACTCAAGAGTTTCTATATATGGTCCATTTAAATTGAAGCCATGGCTCTGTGGTATATCCTAACCTTCTTAGAGTTTATCAGTATTGTGCAGCTGTTGTGTCTCAAAGAAAATGCCAAGAAGAAATAATGAGGTTGCATGAAACTCGAAGTAAGAACTTTCAACGCAAAAATCACAGAGCTAAGGGAACGAAGAAAAAAAGCCATAGCTACAGTAAGTCTTACTGCTTATTTACATAACATTACCCTCAATGCTTTGCATTAAATTTTTTCTTTGAACAATTGCCCTCTTTGGAATATGCCAAGAAGCAAGTCTGTTTCTTTCAGGAGCTGGCACCACACCGATAATTTCTGAGTACAAAGTGTGCAACTGCAAATTCTGTTTCACTCTGAGCTTGAACCACAGACATCTTTGGCATGAATGCATTGCCAAGTGAGGAGACCCCACTAATACAGAAAGAAAAAAAATAGACAAGTCATCTTCATTCTTGAATAAACATACTGTTCAATTCACGTAAAGGCAAGTTAATTTCAGAAAGGTTTGCTTCTGTTTTCTTGAGATAACAAGATGTAAAGCATTTGCTTAAACTCAGACTGTTGATAAAATTCTTCAGACATTATCATCACTGGCTACGTATTTACACCCATAACATATTCAAACGGAATGCTATTTTGGTAAATTTTTAAACTCATACCTTCCTTGAACATGAATGGCATCTTCCATGTCTATCTGTGCTCTGAGAAACATTCCTTAAGTTTGGCTGAATCTCTCCTTGTTTAAAATAATGGAAAATCCTGGGTTTGCCCAGGAAGTAACGATTCCTCTAGTCTCTCTGAAATTAGGATGTGCGTTAAAAATGTGTTTCACGTGTGTCAACCTCATTCCATATTAATATATAAGTTAAAACTTTCTCTGTAACTATCATATAAATAGCCAAACATTGTCAGGTCTGAGTAAAAAATATTTTGGAAAGGCGGTTTTATATCTATTATACATCAAGTATTTGCACGAAGCAGTCATTATGTTTACTATCATTGTACAAATTAAAATTCATGGAACTTTTGATTTTAACATATTTTGAACTATCTTCTAATACTTTTAGATAAAAGTAAAAATCACTAAAGTATACTTCATCCCTTAGATTCTAAATAAGTAGTTGGTTTAGTTTTGATTGTAAAATTATTGAGTAGACAGATTATCAGGAAAATGTAATCTACAGTTCAGATTATTTATAATAGGTAGAATAGACTAAATGTATAAAAGATAAATTTAGGGCAAATAAAAGGCAGTGTTACTTTAATAGCAGCTGGTAAATTATGGACCTGATTTCTGCTGAGAGCTGTCTTCAGTTTTCTTTCCTTCTTTTTGGTTTTCTTTTCTCCTGAGGTTGAACAGTATCATAAAACCTAACATTTCATTTTGGAGTTTAAGGTAAAGCCCAGTGCCCCCTCATACTAGAGAAGTCTTTTTATGTATTCCTCATAAAACGGTAGTTTGTTCCCTCTTGGATTCTCTTCTCTGGATTAAAGATCCCTTGAAATCCACGAAAGAAAAAGTGTCAAATTACAGAGCAGATTTTGGATTTTGAGGGTTTTTTTTTTTTTCCGTTTTAGTCCCTGGTCTTAGTAGCAAAACATACCCCAATTATTAATGCTATAGATAAAAAATATAAATTCATGGAAATGTTTAGGTCACTTTTTATAGGAAATTGAATTTTACTTTTTACACAAATTGATGGTATTTGGGGGCATATCTAACTTTTAACAAAATATTGTTGATATTAATGATTCCTTCCTTGAAGAGTTCCCTCCCCCTCAAGAAATCAGTGCAGATGTAGTATTAGATGTGTCTTTGTCACATGTTGGGAACTATATACTTAAACATAGTTTTATGTGGAGGTGTTCCCTGATTTAAGATAGCCAGGTGTTTGAAATATAAAAAGTAGGTTGGTAATGCTATTGCAAGGGAATTTTGATGCCCTGAAAGAATTGCCATACAATTTCCTCTGAAGCCCGTTGAAGCCTCTCCTAAGGCATTGGCAGCTCCTCAGCCACCTGCACTGTTGACTCTCCTTTCTGACAATGGATATTCAACTCCTAGAGTGTTATAAAGTGAATTTCACATCATGAGGTTTAAATAAACGTCCGTTGAATAAGTGATAAAGATCATTAAAAATATGGATATTTCCAATGATTTCAATGCTTATTTACTAACTTAATTCTATTGTACTTTCAGAGATAAGGTCTAGCATACGATCAAGAATTATGAGAACTATAAAAAAGAAATACAATGTAGCTCATAGTTAAGAGAAAAATCAGCAAATCAGCAAGTCAGACCCCCCCAAATAACCTGGATGTTAAAGAGACAGGCAAAATGAGAGAAGAAATGGGAAATTCAGGAGAGATTTGGAAGCTGCCCAAAAGATTCAAATTGCTATCCTAGAGAAATGAGGCAGAAAAATGATTGAAAGAATCTTCAGTGGAATTTTCCAAGTGTATTAAATAAACAGCAACCTGCTGATTTACAGTAACTGGTAAAATTCCAAAAGCATACCAAAGATAGAGGAAGTCATAATTTCAAAAATCATCAAGTAGAAGAGGTAACAATGATGAGGCTGTGGTTTCCTGGCCTGAGGGAATTGCCAAATACATATGGCTATGGTGGGGGTGGGAGGGTGTATGAGTGTGTGTGTGTGTGTGTGTGTGTGTGTGTATGTGTGTAAGGGGGTGGGGGCTTAAAGCTTTACCAGCAAAATATATGTAAGATCATAGTTCTTACATGGAAAAGAGAATGGTGGAATTCACTGCTGCTGAACCCAAGGAGAAACATGCAGAGACACATAGTAATCAAACTGGCAAAAATTAAGAACAAAGAAAAATTATTGAAAGCAGCACGGGAAAAATGACAAATAACATACACAGGAACTCCCATAAAGTTAACAGCTGATTTTTCAGCAGAAACTCTACAAGCCAGAAGGGAGTGGCATGATATACTTAAAGTGAAGAAAGGGAAGAACCTACAACCAAGATTACTCTACCCGGCAAGGATCTCATTCAGTTACAATGGAGAAATCAAAAGCTTTACAGACAAGCAAAAGCTAAGAGAATTCAGCACCACCAAACCAGCTCTACAACAAATGCAAAAGGAACTTCTCTAAGTGGGAAACACAAGAGAAGCAAAGGACCTACAAAAAGAAACCCAAAACTATTAAGAAAATGGTTATAGGAATGTACATATTGATAATTACCTTAAATGTGAGTGGATTAAATGCTCCAACCAAAAGACACAGGCTTGCTGAATGGATACAAAAACAAGACCCATATATTTGCTGTCTACAAGAGACACACTTCAGACCCAGGGACACATACAGACTGAAAGTGAGGGGATGGAAAAAGATATTCCATGCAAATGGAAATCAAAAGAAAGCTGGAGTAGCAACACTCATATCAGATAAAATAGACTTTAAAATAAAGAATGTTACAAGAGACAAGGAAGGACAGCACATAATGATCAAGGGATCAATCCAAGAAGAAGATATAACAATTATAAGTATATATGCACCCAACATAGGAGCACCTCAATACATAAGGCTACTGCTAACAGCTATAAAAGAGGTAATTGACAGTAACACAATAATAGTGGGGGACGTTAACAACTCACTTACACCAATGGACAGATCATCCAGACAGAAAATTAATAAGGAAACACAAGCTTTAAATGACACAATAGACCAGATAGATATAATTGGTATTTATAGGACATTCCATCTAAAAACAGCAGATTACACTTTCTTGTCAAGTGCACACTGAACATTCTCCAGGATAGATCACATCTTGGGTCACAAATCAAGTGTCAGTATTTAAGAAAACTGAAATCATACCACGTATCTTTTCTGACCACAACGTTATGAGATTAGAAATCAATTACAGGGGAAAAAACGTAAGAAACACAGACAGATGGAGACTAAACAATACGTTACTAAATAGCCAAGAGATCACTGAAGAAATCAAAAAGGAACTCACAAAATACCTAGAGACAAATGACAATGGAAACAAAATTATCCAAAACCTATGGGATGTAGCAAAAGCAGTTTTGGGCTTCCCTGGTGGCGCAGTGGTTGCGAGTCCGCCTGCCGATGCAGGGGACACGGGTTCGTGCCCTGGCCCGGGAAGAGCCCACGTGCCCTGGAACGGCTGGGCCCGTGAGCCATGGCCGCTGAGCCTGCGCGTCCGGAGCCTGTGCTCCGCAACGGGAGAGGCCACAACAGTGAGAGGCCCGCGTACCACAAAAAAAAAAAAAAAAAAAAAAAAGTATCTGAAATTTGAACTTGAAAATTTAAATAAAATGAAACTTGAAATTATTAAAAAAAAAAAGCAGTTCTAAGAGGGAAGTTTATAGCTATACAAGCCTACCTCAAGAAACAAAAAAAAT